>NW_026862107.1:0-233915 GCF_026571515.1 Ruditapes philippinarum | reverse complement strand
AAGAGAGAGATCTTATGCAAGAATACAGTGTCAGAATGCCCTTGTGCTGAGAGGGTTGCCTTAAGAATTGAGGCATCAGAATTGCAGCCAGTGTTTATCCCTGTGTGATAGTTAGAGGAAACTAAATGCATTTGAATATATGTAGTCTATGCATCTCTTAGCACCAGCAAGTGATGTGGTTTTGACCCCTGGTGTTGTCAACCTATTATGGAAGGTCAGTGGTTCCACTTAAATGCCTGCTTGTGCATAAAATTATGCATGAAGGGCACCTTAGGTCCTCTTCCAACAGAAAAGCTGAAATGTCACCATTACTTCAGGAATGTTTCAATTTTGCTTTTAGTTAAACCTAAAACAAAAAAAGATATTTGAGATATTTTAATGTTATACTATATAACAGGTATGGTAGCTACAGTAGAGAATTATGGAACAGATGCCCTTGAGGATTGGGAAGTAGATGAACTCCTTGACTGGACCACAAGTCTTAACTTTGAAGAGTAAGCTTTCCTTAAGTTTTTGATAAATTCTGTCTTGAATTCTCATATCACATTACATATCTTGATTGCGATGTTATAGACTCATTATGTATTTCATTATATTGTATATGAAAGAACCTTTCTGATTGGCTGATTTGTGTAAATGCCACAAGACCCCTAAATGACACGTAGACCTGCTGATTTTATCATAGCATCATATTTTTTCAAACATTTACTCATAGTATAGACAGTGGTATACAATATAGCCGTTATAGACTTATGTTTTGATCAATTTATAGTTCTTTTGACCTAATAAAAGTTAAATATTATTTTTCTCTGGTCTGAAAAAACTATATCAAGACCTCAGCATAGACTATAATTTCATATTATTGCAATATGTTAAGCTAAGCCACTGAGTTCTCAACAGTTTACAGTATAATCAGATATTTTTGTAAAGCCAAATTTTTGCAAAATCTATATTTCCGTCAAAATTTGTCAGATCAAGTAATACAGATTATCTACTTTCAATTATGTCAAATTTATATGAAACTTAGTGAACATTTACTTTGTTTCATTTAGAACAGATTGATATACTTATGTACATGGATATATTTTCAGTTACCAGAGTGGATGGAAAGAACTTGCTACCAGTGCAAACTCTGAAAAACAAATAGGTTTGTATAAAGATTTCTTCTATAATTTTTATATATTAGTATTATTTAATATTACCTGCTTTGTATTAATTTAGATTCATATTGATGTAAATATTCAAATTTTCTTACTGATTTTTTCAGGGACAAGTAGTGATATTTTGCTTCTTTATCTAATATATTTTACCATATATTTAATTAATTTAAGATCAAAACTTTTTTTTTCAATTATATGTTGACAGTTTTTGTTTTGTTTTTGGTTTCAATAAAACGGATGAGTACTGTAAAAAAAATAGAAAATAGGATTTTTTTGCAAGGGTTTTGGTTAAGATTATTGAAAATACATTAAAATTAAGATTATTTTTTTGTTAAAATACTGATTGGCCACATTGTAGCAAAAGTTCCTAGTACAGTCTGGGATAGAATTCACACAGCCTCTGAATCCACAGCAGGTTTGTGTAAAAGATTTGAAGTGAACCGCAGCTATTTTATATATTCGGCTGTTTTATATATCGTTGTATCAGTCATGTACATGTATTCTGCTTTGCCGGTCATTTATTACTGCCTTTGTATATTGAGCCTCATCCCGACAAAACTCTTATAGTGTGTTTGCGACCAGCATGGATTCAGATCAGCCTGCACATTTGTGCAGTCTGATCAGGATCCATGCTGTTCGCTATCAGTTTCTCTACTTGTAATAGGTTGGTAAGTGAACAGCATGGATCCTGATCAGACTGCACGGATGCGCAGGCTGGTCTGGATTCATGCTGGACCAGCAAACGCATTATGTTGGTTTTGTAATGGCGTGGCTCATTATGTCTGTATTGTTTTTGTTAATGATCATTATGGCCTGTTTTTAGAATTGTATTGAAGGCATCCTTGTATAAAAAAGACGTGTATGTATCAATTTTGTCTTAGAACCCAAATACTCCTTTTTCCCCAAACTTGCATTTTAACCTGAAACTGCTTTTAGGACAAACAAAAAATCATAGTACATGGATCCATCAATAAGTTTTAATTATTAGGCATATTTTATTGTTTTCTGTGTTTGAAATAATCAAAGAGCAACACAATTCATGTCAGTTTTGTAAGTAATCCATTTTTATGTCTTAACATAAATACTTTAAGCAGATTTACTTCACTTCAATGTTGTTATATTTCTAATCTTTCTGGATCATTAATTTCAGTATTTTTAAGTGTTGAAAATTGAGTATCACTCTAAGTACCCCTGAAGCTGATGCTAGGGGGCGTGAGGGATGTTGCACTTTTTCATTATCCCTTATGCACTGTGAGTGATTTTCCCTCATTTACAGACTCAATCAAACAGAGTCTGTGATTTTCGTGTAATTTTGTTGTGATTAATGCTTTAGAGAGATCATAATTTTCATGTAGATATTACGTTTAGAACTAGATAAACAGACCTAAAAAAAAAAAATCATGATATGTGTTAAACAGAAGCCCAAGTAAAAACAAAATTTCAGGATTCACAAATGGACTCTAGATTTAAACTATATGAAGCATCAACAAACCATACATATTCTTTCCTAAAACATCATTATTATTATACCAGTAAATACCAGTAGTAGACTTACTCATTCCTTGAACATATTGCAGGAGATTGTTGGAGAGAATTGGAAAACTTTCAGTTGAGATTTGTTTGCCTTTTTTTAAACATGTGTGCAATCAGAGCAAAATAAGCTTTTAAAGATGACTAAGAAAATTTTTTCTTTACAGCTTAACTGAGCACAATTTAATTAGTATATCTTATGCAGAATTGAAAAGTAGGTTCAGAGAAACCAGTTCTCAAAGATATTGTTAATCAGATGCCATGAACAGGTATGGGGGACATCTTAGTTTTATCAGATTAAAGCTTAAAACCACAATTATGCCTAGGAAACAAATAAATATTTCCTTCTTTAGAAAGGGCAAACTTGAGTTTTATATTATTTAAATAATGGTGTTAGAGTATTGTTAGTTGCTTATCACCTGAAGATAGCAGTGCTGAATTTGTCATAAAAGTAGCAAAACGTGAACAAAGTAGTATTTTAGCTTCCATACAAAATACTAAATTACTATTATTGTACCTATAGCCAAAAAAGCAAACAATGCAAAAGATGGTTCTAATAGTAAACAACTGAGTGACTGTTTGTAAACAGTTAGTATAACTGGATATTGGAAATAAAAACCTTTTGATATATGCATATTAAAGCATTTCTGAGGATAATGGGCCTTTAAAATTCACCATATAATCTTAAGAGACTTAAAATAATAAAATAACAACAATGGTCAAAAATGTCAAAAGTGAAGTGACATATTAAATACAAGTTTCTGTTTTTAGCTCTGACAAATACTGACTTGTTATATTTAGCCAATGCTTTTTCCTGTACCTTGGAGTATGTCTGTGTTTGATTTATCCTACAAGCAAATTGCTTCAGCCTATGTGTTGTGGAGAGTGATTATAGCTACATATGTATTTATGCTTTTATTATACTGGGTGTTTTTTATTTATTTGGAATTTTTCACCATAGCTTTATAAATGTGCAAAGTTTTATTTTTAATCACAATTTTTAAAAGATGAAGTACATTTTCTTTCAATACAGCTTTCGTGTTTTTTATTTGGAATTTTTCACCTTAGCTTTATAAATGTGTAAAGTTTTAGTTTTAATCACAATTTTGGAACTTGAAATACATTTTAATTTCAATACAGCTTTACATTCACTGTTTCTTCCTTCATTTTCATTAACTGCCTTTTCCTACTGCTGAAATAAAAACTTTTGTTTGAGCGAGGTCTTTAATAAATAATTATGAAAATTTACTTTCAGATTTTCCACTTGAAAAAATCCTCTGTGATATATAAAACCTTGTTATGAACATGCATATTAACTTTGATAACAAAATCTTTTGTATTTATAATACACTTCCTTTTTAAAAAAAAACTCATTACTGACTACTGAGTGGGAGTCAGTGCTAATATTGCAATATTAAGTTTAAACAGAATTATTTTGATTGTGTAGGAAGCTATAAGCTTATTGACACATTTCAAAACCAGTGGCACCAACCAGGACCAAGCAATGGGTGTAATGGTTCTTGCTCAAAGGCTACCACATGACCAGTAATCCCTAGATTACCGTACAAATGTAGAAAAATAAAACAATATGTAGTCTTATATTTAACGAATGCTTTAAAGTGATTTATTCTGTTTGTAATTAAACCATCACACACCATGCATAATCTTCTACCCCCATTTCCCTTGTCAACACCCAAAGTTGCCCATAAAAAAAAAAGAAACAAAATAATTATGTTGAAGTTTTCTGATGTATGTATTCTAGGCTTAACGAAAAAGAAACAAAATAATTATGTTGAAGTTTTCTGATGTATGTATTCTAGGCTTAACGAGGGTCTATCTGTCCTTTCAGGCACTGATAGTACGAATCCCAGAAATTTTCTGATCTTTTAATATAATTGCTTATAAGTCATCATTCACATTTAAAGTTTGTCATCATTTTATAGGTTTTTACACTAGAAGGAACTATACATCAGGCACAGGTTTGTTATATCATATACCGGTATATACATGTATGTGTGAAAACTTGCAGGGTGTAGGTGTCTGGAATTGTTGGGGTTATATCTTAGGCTAGATTGTCACTTTGCTGTCAGGTTTTGTTTTTGTTATTTTTTTTCTGGTTTGAGGAGAACATTGGATTGTGAATTTAATGTTTAATGTGAATTTTTTTTTATCCCCCGCCGAAAAATTTCGGCGGAGGATATAGAAATAGTCTCCGTCCGTCCGACCTTCCGTCCGTCCATCCGTCCGTCCGTCCTTCCGTCCGACATTTTTGTCCGGAGCATATCTCTTAAAGCATTTGAGTTATCAACTTGAAACTTCATAGGTGGATAGACCTCATTGAGGAGGAGTGCAGTGCACAAGAATGATAACTCTACTTGCATGATTTTTGAGTTATTGTCCTTTGTAATTTTTCAAAATTGATTTTTGTCCAGAGCATAACTCAAAAAGCCTATGAGATATTAATATGAAACTTCATAGGTGCATAGATCTCACTCAGGAGGTGTGCACTGCACAAGAATGATAACTCTACCTTTCATAATTTTTGAGTTATTGCCCTTTGTTATTTTTCATACCTAATTTTTCACCTGAGTGGAGCATCACTCAAAAGTGTTTGAGATATCAACATGAAATGTCATAGGTGGATAGATCTTATTGAGGAGGAATGTTGTGCGCAAGAATGATAACTCTTCCCTATACAATTTTTGAGTTATTGCCCTTTTTTTTTTTTCATGCTATTTTGTCCAGAGCTTATCTCAAAAAGTATTTGAGGTATCAACTTGTAACTTCAAAGGTGGATGGATCTCATTGAGGAGGAGTGCAGTGCTTAAGAATGATAACTCTACCCTGCATTATTTTTGAGTTATTGCCCTTTGTTATTTTTCAAAATTAATTTTTGTCCAGAGCATAACTCAAAAAGCCTTTGAGATATCAAAATGAAACTTCATAGGTGCATAGATCTCACTCAGGAGGTGTGCACTGCACAAGAATGATAACTCTACCTTTTATAATTTTTGAGTTATTGCCCTTTGTTCTTTTTCATACTTAATTTTTCAATTCAATTTTTTTCTCAAAAAGTATTTGAGGTATCAACTTGAAACTTCATAGGTGGATAGATTTTACTGAGGAGGGATGCAGCACACAAGAATGATAACCTACCCTGCATTATTTTTCAGTAATTACCCTTTGTTATTTTCAGCCATCAGTATTCACATAGGTTTCAAATCTGTAATCACTATAGCCATCAGTTTTCATTACCAAAAGACCTCTTAAAATGGAATTATTCCGCTCTACTACATATACATTCTTCCAATGAGCAAACACATTTGGCGGGGGATGGCCATGTTGACATGGCTCTTGTTTATTTTATTTTTTTGGTTAGAAGGGAAAATTGAGTCAAGTACATCTGAGTCCAGTACATTTGTATTGTGATGGTTAAAGGTTTTTGAGTGTCAAAAATATCCAGGTTGTATTCCATTTTGATGGTGTTTTTTTTTTTTTTTCTTCTTACTGTTTTTTTTTTTGTTTTTTTTTTGTTTTTTTTTTTGAGTGTTTGACATATTCATTGTTTTATTGGTTTATGGTTTTGGAAGATAATAAGTTTTTTTGACAAGGCAAATCAAATATCAATTACAATTGATTTATAATATTTTTTACTTTAAAAATAATGTTTACTGAAGATAAAAATCAAACATGTTTGTTTTTCATTACAAATAATAGGAAATAAACATATAGTTGGTTACATTGTTTTCAGCCATTTTCATTTACCAAAAGATAATTTCCTTTTTTTCATGTAATATACATGTATAAGCATGATTATGTTTTAAAGAAATTATTATATATTTTAGTACTTTTTACACTTGTATTGTGTTAAAGATGGTATATTTAGTGCTTTTAAATTTAATGGTAGCAGTGCAAGTTGTGTTGTAGTACCATTGAAATATATAATTACCTAATTTTTATACTCATTTACACGCTTTCATTAAAATAAGTATAATTTTGTTTGTTTTCATGTATTTTGGGTAGATAATCATTCAGATCCCATTTTTGCATGCAATTATACTTAATTATCAATGCTGTAGTAGATTGTAACATGCATGCACTTAGTGATATAAATTTTACTTTAGTTTTACAACAGCACTTATAGCACATTTTTTAGCATTTTTTTCTGTAAAAAAAAAAGAACTCATCTTATCATTAATAAAAAAAATCATATTTATTTTTGATCAATATTTTGTTATTTCATTCACAGAGGACAAGATGAGATTGTTAACAAGTACAGGTGACCCGTATGAGTTCACCCTGTCAACCGGTCCCTCCCGCTACCAGTCCACCCAGCAGTCGAGGAACACACCCGTGTCTAGTGTTAGTAGTACAACAGGTAGACAGCAGCAGGCCGTCAGCTGAGTCTTCACACCGTCCACCTAGGTTTTACCAATTGGAAAACTTGATATCTTAAAATATTGATACCTTTATATACATGTATTGATATCTTTATATATTGAAATTAAGATATCTAGAAATATTGATATCTTCAAGAATAATGATATCTAAATATTCATATTTTGAAATATTGATATGTTGAAATATTGATATCTTGAAATATATCGATATCTTGAAATAATTATATTGATATCTTGTAATATTGATATATAGAAATATTGATATCTGAAATTATTGATTATCTCTTCCATTTACGGAACATTTTCCTGATTATTGATTTTGGTCTATAAAATTATGAGATTCTAGCAATTTAAGTTTTAAGTCTTACATAATTGTTAATTCAGAATCTTAAGCGCTATTATTTTTTTCATTCAGTTACCCATATAAGTCAGTGGTTTGTCTTTGTGCCTTTTTCATGTACTGAGTAAATTTGATTGGTCAGTAAGAAGTTAACATTTCAGTTTTTGACCAATTATGTCATCTGTTTTCTTGTATGTAGTATGTGTTTCTATATACAAAAGTATAAAACTGTTTTGAAGTGTAGAATTAAAAAAAAGTTGTCAATTGAATTAATTTTTGAAAGTAATTGTGTATGATTGGTTAACATCAAATATGTCAAAAAGAATGGAAAAAAAGTTATAAGGCACATACTGATGAGATATTACTGACTCAGTGACATCATTTATGACATCATGTCTGACGTTTTCTTTAGTGAATTGGGGGAAATACAACACAATTTTTACCTCTTTTTGTTTATCTGAAGTAAAACAGTGCATTTGTAGAGTTGAGTATGTTTAGTGGAAGCACCTTGTTATGAATCAGTATTAAAATTAATATATGCTTTTCTTCTATTTCTTCCTCCTATTAAAAGTCCTATATCAAAACTTACTATGTTAAAATATCCTTACTTTTGATTTGGGCACAACCATTCATTATTTTTAGGAATTTTTAAAGTACATATTGACTAAAGCAAACAGTGCAGACCATGATCAGATGTCACAGATGTGCTGGCTAATCTTGGTCTGCACTGGTTGCTTGGGTAGATTCTGTTGCTGCAGAACATTTATTTGTCTGTAGTAAAACTGTTTGATTTTTGAAACAAAGATTATCTCCCTTAGAATGACTATGTATCTCGCTTGTCTCCCTTGGAATTGCAAGAACTATAATCTTATAATACTGTGCCTTACATTTCAATAATTTGCATTAAATGCAATTATAGCATTTAGATATTAAAATCATTGTATATAAAACAAATTTGGACTTTATCGAAATATTGTGTCTGGGATTTTGAAAATCATGTTTTAGCAATATGTGAAATGATAGGAATAGTTTACATGACTAGGAAATATGCATGTGCAAAACGATGAATAAATTGCCTTTTGACAAACCTGTTAACTTTTAGACACAATATAATCCTTTGAATCAAATCTTAAACAGAGTTTTGTTTTATTCTTTTCCTTTTAATTCTTTATAGAATTTATTGGTACTTCAATAAGTTAAGATTATAAAAAAAATTATTGAATCAGCATATCAAATATTAATTTGTTTTTCCTAAGTATTGCTCATAAATTGCATTTTTATTTAATATATATTTTTTGTTACCGATTACCATATTTTGTCTCACAAATATTCTTTTTACTAGTTACTAATTTCCTCAAACAAAAACCTAGTCCAATCCGTCCATAGGGGATATTTGTTTGACAAAATATGGTGATTTATTTAAATATTTAAGTTTATATATGAATTATTACTATGTTTATGTTTATTTCAAAGTTACTCTGTATTATATTATTGTAATATAATTGTGATAAATTTATATGATTGTTTGCAGTTGTTAAAGTCATGTAATAAAGAAGGCATATTGCCTAAAAGCATATTTATTTGTCTTTGTTTACTATACACGTGTTTATATATTACAGCGTGGCCCAGTGATAAGGCATCTTTCTTCTAAGCTAGATACTGCTAATTCCTTGTTTATATTAAAAACCAATGTGATAACAGTATTGATACTTTTGTTCATTTGGTATCAACAATCTTGCAACAGTCAAAAAGTCTTGTCGAACTTTTGGTGTTTGTGTTTGGTCAGTCTGCAGTTTGAAGTTCAAAGTAAATTGGAAAGTAAATTTCACTAAATTCACGGTGCTATGCCATAGTGCACACATGTATCGGTGTTTTCATTTTTTTTCCTGGTAGGGAGGGGGAGAGGAAATACGAAAGAAGATAATAAAAATGGAAAAATGGTCTTGATTTATGATCTGGTATGTTCAACAACGTCTTTCAAATTCGGCTGACAAGTAGCCATTGATTATTATCTAGTTCATCTAGTTTTCCTCAGTAAGCAATGTTAGCGTTGCAATTGAAAAATGATCTCTCAAAAAGTTCTTATTGATGATGACAATGTAAGTAGTTCTCAATTGAGTGCATTAAAGTTCATTGCGCAATGTTTCAAATTGTGAATATGTTGTGTTGAGTGGTCAGTTGCATTGGTTATGCGGGGAATGTTTGCGGTGAGACAATCAATACTTTGTTGGAGATGGTCGTTTGTGAGTGGTTAATAAGTGTTCAAAGTGGCCGCTTGGCTCAAAGTCAACCCGTCGGACAGGTTATCTAACCATTTCTGGCCGTGTTGGTTCAAATCCCGGGAGATGGTGAGGCAAGTCGTTGCTTTCTTAAGCAAGAAACTTTCCAGGCATTGCTTATTACTGACTTGTTCCAGGACCGGATTCAAAAGTGTGTGTGTCTACAGGATCGAAAAGTAAATGTTTGCATAAATTAATAATTTGATGCAAATTATTATATTCTTCCATTTTATTGTAACGCACATTAATACATATTATTATGTTATCTGGACAAAACAATCTAATCTAAATCTCGCAGGTTCTCAGAATTTCAGAATTCAAAAGAAATACAAACAATCGTTTAATGTTTTACAGTTATTTTTTTATTAAGTTTAAAAATGACATTGTATCACAATAGTATATAACTATAATAATAATATCATAACTCTATGTACACAATAAACAGTATTTACATTTTTATTTTACTCTTTTTAGCACTGCAAAAAAATATGGTTACCGCTTCAAAAGAAGCTTGAAATGCGCGGAAATATAATTATAACTATAATAAACACAAAGCATAAGCGTGGTATAAGAACTTCCTTTTTTCTCTCTTTTAAAAAAAAATAATTAGGACTTTGTTTTCTTCTTCTTAAAAATCATATCGTAAGTGTCTATACATTTTGAAATTTATTTAATTTTAAATTTTGATATGTTCTCAAAAATATTGAAGAAAGATGTTTTTACATGTTTCTATGATATATTATTATATATTATATGTTTTTATGATATTGTATCGACTCACAAAATTTCATGGTCAAAATAATGAAAGGAATCCAATACGGATTTTATTCGACAGATCGTTAAAGGACTCCACTGAGGTTTTCTACATTACCAGACTGGACATCTTTTTCCCCGAGATAAGTGCACCATTTGATGCAGTATTGGACCAGTTACGTGTGTGCATATTTCCAGATCATTCCCACAATCCGTTTTTCTAGAACAATCGTTTTTATTGTGCAAAATGACTCAAAAATGAAAACCGTTAAGACCATTTCACTCAAATCAAGTAAGGAATCGCACAAAAAGTCGATATTCAATTTAATTCAGATTATATTTACATATCATTCCTTGCAGATATTTTCTGCCTTTGATCTTCGTTAGAATTTCAAATTTTATTGGGGTTTTTTTTTTTTACACTTTTTGACCTCGGTGGATCTCCTTCGTTACTTCTTTTTATATACATGCACATTGTTCATGCTGTTGAAATTTTATCTATTTTTCATTAGTTGGACCAGCCAAAAACTGTTTTCATTTCATAGAACTGTTTTATGATTACTTAAATAAAACTCTACACTAAAATGCACCAATATTATAAACAACACATAAATAAAACAACAGTTATTTCTATAAAATGTAGTTTTGTTTCGTGACTTGAATGTGTTTAAGCCTAATAAAATAGTATTTCATTTTTTTTAAATAAACAAGTTTTACACTCAGTAAAACTAACAGATATTTACAATACATGTACTTTTGTAAACAAGAATGATTTTATTTTTTTTATAAATTTGAACACTTGGCCTAATTTTTTCAGCTGATTCACGTGCTCATTTTTTTACCAAATGGACGAAGCTATATACCATAAATCTCATTTTGAACGAATTGGCCATAATTTGAAGGGAAAAATGGATGTTATGACAACAGACAGTTTCAGGTCTTTTTACAATGTTTCTTTAACATAAAATAAAATGAACGACTATATATGAATTATTTACAAGCTAAGACTAGTAAGTATGAAAAAAGCGACGTAACGATAACATAACATGACTTTATTAAATAGAATCAGCTAAATTATTTTATTTTTTTTACTCTTCGGTAAAATTACATTTTTTTTCACAAACCATATAACTATTCTTTAAAGAAGATCATTTCATGAAATGTAACTATTAATTTATATACTATCTTATGAACGCATACAATTATGAAGGGCAATTAAAGCCAAAATTTTGCATAACTAAACAACACGTTAATTAAACAAAAATGATATTTTGTTATTTAGTGAGTTAACAATTAATAATTTTAAAAGTAGACATTTTAAATGCTCTTATGTACAAATAAATGCGTGAAATTAAAGTGAAACGCTGAAAAGTCGTTAGATATTAAGCATTTATAGCTTGCCAAAATAATTTTAGCATGTTAGACATTGCAGGATATGTAAAAAAAAACGCATTTTAATGATATGTGAACAATATAACAAAACCTACCATAATAACTTTATATAGCTTTCTAATATAAATAACATGCAGAAATCTATATCAATAACGAAAGTTTGATAAAGACCTGCCGAAAACAAAATAACTGGCACTTTACTTTAAACAGAAGTTTAACGGCATCTATAACTACAGCTGTTTATTAGACAAATTCCCTCAAACAAATTTGTCCTGAATTAGACAAATTCCTACAAACAAATTTGTCTTGAATTAGACAAATTCCCACAAACAAAGTTGTCTTGAATTAGACAAATTCTCATGAACAAATTTGTCCTGATTTAGACAAATTCTCATGAACAAGTTTATTTTTCAGTCACACAGCAATAACAGGCACTACTATACTTATAAATCACTTTAAAAAATTCTGATATCTGTCGACTTCGGATTTTAAAACAAACACACGCAGACGACATTTTTTTTCTAAAACACTTGCGCATCCGGATGGATGCATGTTGTTGTCATCACTTCATATCACACGCTAAATATCAACGTGTCAATGCAGTATCAATTTATAATCATCCACCTCTTCAGATCTGGAAGATTATCTCTCGAAATTCACTAAATACAGGAAGGCATGATAATCCCTGATAAATTAAACATGTTCAGACAAACAAAACATGATCTATGTACACTGTCTATTTCAGTTATAAATCACGTGGTATGGCCTTGACATGATTGATAGTCACTATCTATTTGAGGCTTGATCCAGTCTTAGCCTAAAATGGCGGATGTTTTTGCATTTTCTCCATAAATTCTTTCATCATCTAAAATATAAAGAAAATATTTATAAATATACAGGCGTCAGGCGTGAAACAAGGCTGTAATTTGTCCCCGACATTGTTCTCCGTATTCGCTAACGATCTTGCACGTGAAATCAACGACCTTGACCTTGGAGTAACGATTGGTGACATTAAACTTTCCTTGTTAATGTACGCAGACGATATTGTCTTAATGGCGGATAGTGAGGAGAAATTACAGTCCATGTTAGACACTGTTAGTAACTGGTGCCAACGCTGGAGAGTACTTATCAATGCAGATAAATCTAAATGCATGCATTTTCGCAAGGGCCGGGCACAACGAAGTGACTTTGAATTCAAAATCGGCAACAGTACTCTGGAAACAGTTGAAAAATACAAATACCTAGGGGTTATATTCCATGAGAAGAATGACTTTACTTTAAACAGTGAATCTCTTGGTAAAGCAGCCGGTCGAGCTCTCGGTGGCATCATTAACAAGATACACAACCTGAAAGACTTTGGCTTCAAGTCATACGAAAAATTGTATCTCTCCTGTGTTGTGCCTATACTGGACTATTGCTCATCAGTATGGGGCTTTAAGAAATATCAAGCAACAGACAATGTCCAAAACAGAGCCATGCGGTACTTCCTTGGTGTCCATCGCTTCACGCCTATTCTTGCGATGGTTGGTGACACTGGGTGGATACCTAGTGTTCACAGACGATGGGGAAATATTCTGCGACTGTGGAATAGATTAATATTGATGGACGATTCGAGAATTACAAAGAAAGTGTTCAATATTGACTACGCTAAATGCAACAATAACTGGTCTTCCGACATAAAACATGTTATGACTACACTTGGATTAAACTCAAATTACGACAATAGAACAGTTATCAACTTATCACATGCTAACGGTTTAATAGTGACCAAATATTCAAATATTTGGTCAGAAGATGTCCAAACAGTGCCAAAACTAAGAACTTACCGAATATTTAAAGACAGCTTTAAATGCGAAGACTATGTATTGTTGAACTTGAACAAGAACGAAAGATCGATACTGTGTCAATTTAGAACTGGTATTCTACCGTTAAGAATTGAAACAGGACGTTACATTGGAGAACAGCCTGATCAGAGATTATGTAGACTTTGTACCTCGAATCGTGTAGAAGACGAGAAACACTTCCTTTTTCAGTGTGAACAGTATAAAGACTTGCGTGAAAATACGTTCAGAACTCTTTTTGATTTCGTTAACGATCCTCTCATGGACATGAATCAGAGACTATCTCATATTGTTTCAAACTACCCTAGAAAACTTGCAAAATTTCTTATATCCGCATACCTTAAAAGAAGAAGTGTCTTGTTCTCTTAGTAATCAATTAACCTTGATAACTATTTTTGACTTAAACCATTATATACATATAGTCTTATATATTTAATTAAAATGAACCCATTTTGCAATGAATGTGTGTATAATATAATTATGTAATATTAGAATTCAAAGTTTTCTTTGTTTCACTATATGTCTGTGTCCGTACTATTATTGAAACTATGCCTCTTTTTATATACATAAACACGATATATTTAACGCAAGTTCAGTAACGTAATATTGTTATTCGAATATTAAATAGTGTGATCACTCTTTCACCAGTTCAGTAACACAAATTTCTAAGTGATATAAACTTTCAAAAGTAAATTGTTTTCCAAATCCCAACCTTCTCAGTAACGAGTGTTGTATATGTAATTTAAATGTATATAATGCTATGTACTTGAATAATGTATATATATGTATTATGATAATTACAATATTTGTAATATGTCGCCTAAATTATATATGTATAATAATAAGCACAATAATTGTAATATGTCGCTCAAAGTACCTTAGTAACTAATTAGTTGTTGATATTTGATAACGTAAGAAAATATATTACCAGTATTTTGTACATGTACTTCAGATCATCCTATGTATAAAAGAAGTAACTTTGTTGAATTATGTAAATAATGACATCATTGATTTCCCGGTGACATATAGGCCCAAAGGGCCGGGTGCCTTTTCTTTCATCTGTATATTATGTATCTATGTCATTTATGCACATGTCACGATAATAAACTATATCTTATCTTATCTTATATACAAATATATTATTCCTACATATCGTGCAGTTGATATATTTTAAAAATCAATTATTTTATCTAAAAACAAATTTTGATAAATTTTAATTTTGCACATTTTTTTGTAATAATGTGTCATGGAAAACATGAATATAACTTTGAGAAATTGCTTAATCTTATTGTTTGTTGTTGTTGTTGTTGTGTTGTTGTTGTTGTTGTTGTTGTTGTTGATGTTGTTTTTATCAATTTATTTTATTTCACCTATAAACTACAAACCTTTTCATCGTTGCATGGTGGTAAGCTACAAGATTGTCTCTCCATCAAACTTGGACAATCCATCCCACCATTCCGTGGCTTTTTCATAATGGAACGTTTGCGTTCCTTCACAACATCCGTTCCGCAAGTGGCTGTGCACGCGCTCCATTCGCTCCAAGGTGACACTTTACAGTCACGTGCTGAAATGTTACGATAAACACATTATTCATTTCAAGAAGAAATTTGAAATAACAGCTCATGTAACTGTATCCATTACAGAAATATGGATACACCTTTAATTTCAAAGAAACAAAAGCACACTTTGTCGCTTTAAAGAAGTAATTTTGTAAACAGAAATTATTAAAAAAAAAAAGATTCTGTAAATCAAAACACTTACGACATTTTGGTAATTTACATTTCCTCTTCCGGGTCAATTTTTTCGGACACCTTTTCCCGCCATTTTCTGATGCCCTTTTTATCATACGTGTCCGTGTAATGTATTGTTTTCCACATTTTTCTGTGCACTCTTCCCATGGTGTCCAATCTGTTACCATACAGTCTACTGCGTCACCAATAGAATTTGTCATATTTGCCTTCCTCATGCGCATCTTCTCCGCCTTCATACGGCGTTTCCTTTCTCTCATCTGTCTTTTTCTCTCTCTTCTCTTCTCCTTCTCCATTAGTCGAGCCTTTTTCATCATCTTCCGCTTCTTCTTCATGGAAAAATTGACGTCAGTTCCGTCGAGTTGTGGCGTCAAATTTGGTGACATCATTTGCTTCTTCATCATCAGACGCTTAAGGTCCATATCTGAAACATGAGTGACCTCACCGCGATCGATGACGTTAAATGTTGCATCTATATTATCTGAAATTATTTTTAAAAAGAAATGTTAAATTGAAGCTATGATTTCTAATTCAAGTAAATGATCCAGGGGTATCACAATATCTTCTTACACTTTAAATGTCCTCTCAAAACAAAACACTTATGCATTACACTGATTTAATATTTAATATTAATTTTGACAGCAATTGTCAGCCATAGAAATCCCCCGTTCACTTTACGCAAGAAAAATCATATGTCATAGTGAGTTGAAACATACAGACACATTTCATTTAAAAGCATCAAACAAGACAGGAAAAGAACAATGAACTATAATTATAAAATATAACAATTACCCATATAATCGGCACACGTTTGTCGACATTCATCCTCGCTGTCGAACCTGTTTTCGTTGCCACGGCAACCACCATATCTAAATGGAATGCACTTTCTCATACTACTACTATAGTGCCACCGTTCAAAGTCTCCCCTACATGGTCCACGGTTCATTGGAAGACTACAAATGGCTGAAATGAAATGAAAATGCGACTGTAATAAGAATGTGCATCACTCATGGTCTAACGCGAGCTATATTGCGCATGTTATAGCAGTGGCGCTAATGGTGTTTAATTACATTATTCAGACAGTAGTATTAATGGTGTTTTGTTACAAGGTCTTCAAATGAATTAATTGATTTTTGTATTTTCTGATCGCAGATCAGGAAATACAATGACGACATTCAATATCTGGAACAGCGCATCCCGACAAACCGAACAACACAAAGTAGTTCTCAAAACAGCTTAAAACTAGTTCCTCTTTAAAATGGTATAAAACATATACAACAACTTATACACAGGTAATTTAAGTGAAATAATAATTTTAATGTACGCTGAACTTCAGTGTTGATATAGTAAATTGAGCTTCTTTCGAATGATACCCGTTTTTCTTATCTGTCAAATCAAAATCATCTGCTTTGTTAATATAATATTATAATATTTGTAATATATGATTTTATATTGTGAATTATGATTCTGTAAATTTTCATTGTTAAATATCTTCATTATTTAATAAAATTAATTATCACATCTTCTTATGATTAAGACATGGAAACAACTATGCAAATAACTCTAAATTTACAAGTACATATATATGTATATGTAACAAATCACACTCCCTCACCTGTGAAGTTTTTCAACATCAACGCTTTTCTACAATCAGGCATTATTCCATAGCATATATCAGGTTCCATAATTTGTAGCCTACAGTTCGCGTGCTGGGCTTCCTCTCGCAGAAACATACGCCATCTCTCTCTAACTCCGCGGCCGCAAAGTTTCGCGGTACACGGCGACCAGTCAGACCATGGTGTTATGGCACACGGATCGTCCAAATCAATTTCGTATGTATGCCGGACCTCAAAATTATCACTTAGTTTTTCTCTGCCCGTTTTACCAGGCCGATTATTCATACATTTTCCTTGGCATTGTTCTTCTTCCGCCAGACTTAGGTCGTTACACATAGAGGGCAACACGTTTTCGTTTACAAGTCTCCGGTCTCGTTTACGTATTCCGGTTCCACAGCTATTGCTACACTCCGTCCATTCCGTCCAATCGCTTGTTGCACACTTCATCATTTCTAGAAATGTTTAAAGATTTTACAATTAATAAAATATAGTTTGTACATTAAGTATACAACATTCCATTATTTCCAAAACAAGTATAAAGTTGGCTGGCAGTAGCAAAACTGTAACATAGCCTGGACAACTCGACGCAGATCCATTTTTTCACCAAGATTAACTTCCAAGTCTACGACTATAATTAGTTATACTTAAAGTGTTTTCGAAATATCAACATCGTTTGAAGGGCTCTTAAATTACTTCAATGATAAATTCTACCAGGTTACAGATACACAACTTTCAAGCTGCATGCCTCCAGATGGGTCCCTATATTTCAAGAAAAAAATAGTTAGATTTTAAGAAAAGATTCAAGTAATAATTTACGTATAATGTGCGTTTATTGACTGATTTTGAAGTATTTATCACCATAGTTTTAATGCATTACTACTGTGACTGTTTTAAAAACCGTTAAACGTGTTCAAACTTTTCATGAGTATTAGCATAAATTCGAGGCATGCAGCTTTAACCTTGTTGAATTAATTTAAAATCGTTTTTGAGGAATAATGGGCCTTTAATGAAATCATACCAAGTTTTTTGTTGAGCATCATTTTTTGTTTCATCATGTTTATTAGATCTTCCGTGCTCGGTACACCATCTTCTCCCGATGAACTACCGTCCGTACCACAAACCTCCTTCAACTTGGTCAAGGTCAATCGTGCAAACGGTTTGATTGGTGGTCCGCCGAAAAATGGAGAAGATGGGTGCTTGGGATACATGTTTGTAATTCTGTGGATACGCTCGGGTGGGTCGGTAGGACTCCTTCCTCTGTTCTGTAAAACAATTTTTTTTGTATGACATTAATAGTTTATTAATTAAAAATTGTATTGTACTTTTCGTTCATGTCATGATAAATGTGAGAGCATTTAGAAGTATTCGAGTGCAGGTATGGATTTATTATATGCGTATCATACCATTAGAGTGGCTTTTGTTGTTGCAGTTGTTGCTGTTTTAAATTTATTGTTTTGTATGCAAAACAATATTACTAACTAAAGGGACATATAAAATTTATCAAAACCATTTTTATAAACTCATACATTTTTTCTAGATATTGCACATTCTTCGTACCAAATAACCCTAAATTAAGTAAGAAAGAAGGGAGGCTACTGCGAATGAATTTGTGTTTACGTATCACTAAAGTTGTTTCCCTTGCAAATACTTTGGAACTATTGAAAGTGTTCTCGTAACCTATATCATTATGCTTCAACTCTACGTAATGTTTGTTCTAAACTACAAATAACCGACATTTATGTATGTCAGGGATTTTTTCCCTGTCTATTGCTTTAATACATAAAAAATTGTTTAAGATCAGAAGCAAATATGCACCGTTTTCCTACTCAGCACACTATTATCTGTCGATGTTTCATACTAGAAAGGAAACTCTGTGACCTCTAACTACTTTAGATGTAAGTATAAAACACTTCAATCATATTGTTAAAGAATATATGAGCCGTGTCACGACAAAACCAACATAGTGGGTTTGCGACCAGCATGGATCCAGACCAGCCTGCGCATCCGCGCAGTCTGATCAGGATCCATGCTGTTCGCTATCAGTTTCTTTACTTGTTATAGGGTCTGTAAGCGAACAGCATGGATCCTGATCAGCCTGCGCGGATGCGCAGGCTGGTCTGGATCCATGCTGGTCGCAAACCCACTATGTTGGTTTTGTCGTGACACGGCTCAATTATCATAGTGTTTCCTCTCGTTATGAAAGAAGAAATGCTTTTTTTCTTTTTTGTTTAAATCTTCAAATACAGATTACGTGATATATGCCATGATCTTGTGAAGTTGTGCATATTACATAATACGTGATAGTTGTCATGGACGGTCGAAAAATGTCTTTTATAAAACATAGGAATTTCTTTTAGAATATGTTGCTATACATATAAAAAAAAGCGACTTTACTTGCTTCAGCTTTCTACTTAATACTTACAGCACAATATTAATGATTTATCATGAATTTGCAAAAATAAATATATATTATTCAAATTATGACAAGAAAGTTTTCATTCAAGCACTGACGCCTATTACTGATAATCATTGCTAAAATTATTATGTATATCAACTTACAATGTACTCTACGCCGTCGTCGGTCCCGGCATCCCATGGGAATAAATCGACTATCATCTCGTCCGCCCACGTACAGTTCTCATTACATACCGACAATGACGGCACACCTGAAGACAAAAAGTTCGAGCTCCTTTCATTTCATGAAATACATACATTGGTCAGAACACGTTTTAAACCATTCACGTTGACTCAATGCATTTACACACAACACAAAACTTGTAAATATTTATGGCTAAACCTGTCGAAAAATGGAAGTCTACAAAATGGAGGGGGAAGGGAAGGGAAGACATTTTTGTGAAAATGACAAGATATGACTATATTTTAATGCTTCCTTTGCATTTTACAGCCTTAAGTTCAAATAAAGACATTTTACATTATGATATTTCCCTAGAAACGGAAGAAGCATTTCGCGAATGCGCATTCTGCGTAAGACCACACAAAGTTCGGTAACAGTGAGTATTTCCTCTCTCCTAACGGATCAGACTTTTTTCCACGTATATATGTTAAAATAAAATTGCATAAAATAATAATTATGACGGTGCAATAAACATACCAATACACCAATCTGGGCTAGGTCCTATCATGGTAAGAAGGGATAATAAATGGGCCTTTTGGTTGACCTTGAACACAGCTTCTTTACGACCTTGAACATTTCTCCACATCGGACTCGTCTTTATCACAGTGTAAATTTTGTCACTCTGTAAGAATAAAACAAAATAATGTACGTTTTTGTATTGTAAAACGAAAAAAATAAAGATATCAACATAAATATCCTTGTTGAAAAACAATACCCCCGTACTTTTGCAGAAACATTTATCTAAGACAATCAAACGCTTATACATATACATGTACTATAAAACTGCGGGTCAATTCTAAGAGTCTCACAGCAAAGATAAGATATGAGCTGCGTCTCGTGCATGTAGATGATTTTGCATTATTTTGGCGCGAAATAACGAGGCAGTGAGAACACATGACAGAAGGCAGGAAAAAGCTCGATTACGCAGTCCCCGTGATATGAATCAGGGCTAAAATCTGAATAGTGCATTTTGTTTGCACAAAAGTGTATTGAATGTTTTGTTGTCAGGAAATAAACTAATTGAAAAAGAATGTCTTAATCATTTATCCCCTCAAACGTCTATACATTTCTATTTTTAGCAACGACATTCAATAGAGGTGCCAGATATTTCCGCATGCAGTTTTTGTTGAGCACTGGATGACTTTACTTCCGGTTTACAAACAATTCTATTTCCCGGATATCCGAAGCATAATAATAATACTTCCGTTTTTGATAACTTTCGACCGCACTTTTAAAATATCTGTAAACGTCCTGAAAAATATCTGTAAACGTCCTGAACTTATCTTCACCTGTTTATATCTTTCAAGTCATGTGTTAATTTCTCAGGGTTCAGGGACCCTCAGCAACGAAGTATGCAATTCCTTATACTTTTTAATTTCTTATATCATAACCTACTTTGTCATTTCTTTCTCATATAATAATGATCATTTTTATCTCATGCCCGCTATCGTTATTATGAAGCTACCATTACTTTCCTTAGTACCACGACATTAAACAGACCCCGGTGTAATTTTCCCGTCGTTCGGAATGATAGCGGAGTCTTGAGAATCATGTCAACTGTACTCGGATAGATAGCACCACTTCAATTTTAATGAAAGTTCAGACAGGTTCCAGCGAAAGCATACATGTCCCGTCAATTCGGCATAATTTTATAATAAAGTAATAAAGGTCAGATATTTAAGCTTTTATAAAGAAACATAAGTTCATCAAATATGCTATAAGTAAAAGAATCTATAAACGGCGCCAATGATGTTTAAAGTTTTTGGCTTCAGCGGCACTGTTGAAATAAAAAGAAAAAACGAAAAAGAACAGGTGTATATTAGTCGCAAGATTCCTTTTCGTGTGCGGTCTAGACCGTTTTATCTCATTTTATCTTTTTATAACAAACAACTTTTGAGGTAATTATAAATATTAAAGATTGCATTTGTGACCCGAACTTTAAAAAAATGCAATTTCATTCGTGCGTTGTTTTGCCAAGACGAAGACAGTGTTCTCTTAACATTTGAGGTAAAAAAGGAAACTAGTTTTAATAGTTAAACATTCAGGTCTCCCCACCCAGAAGGATATTTTAATTTTTTTGAATAAAACTTATGTGGTAAATCTGTTTAGGTATGTATAATAAAAGCCCGATCTCGTCGGGTGGTCGCTTTGCTCAATGAATTCTCTCAACCAAGTTTAATGTCATTATTGGTAAATTTTATGGCATTACATTGCACTTTTCGGGATTTGATGACATTTGGGTTCTTAATTCACATCATCTTTCCGTCTATATACAACCGCACATATGATTGTTGAACTAATAATGATCTTAGCTTAAAACACGTTAGCGATCAAAATATAATAATTACAAATATTAAAGAATATAAAAACTATCCCGCAAATAGGGCAATAAAATGATGTATGTCTTAATATCTATTTTATGTGAAAATGTTTCTATTCTTTTCAATTGTTCCACTGCTCAACTGGGTGTATAATTTGGTGATAAAAATGAATTTAAGAGAATTTGAGCCACAAAACAAGAATATAGGCTCAAAATGACTTTGTTTGTAATTACAGTGTTGGCAATGTAATATTTAAAAAAAAGTAATAAGTTCATTTTATGGCAGCCATCATAAATCACAAGTTTAGTGTTTGTGAGGATAGCATATTAATGGAAATCGGAAATAAATAATAATAAAATTCTTCTCCAATTTACGCTATAAATGATCAGAGTTTATCTAGTTAAAAGGGATAAATTCGCACCCTTTATCTTGATTTTTTTCATCCACGCTTAAGATTTGATTTTTAGCGCAGAACAGAACAGAACAAATATTTATGAAAAAGGTAATAATCTATCGTTATTCTGTTTTATCAAACGTTTAATGTATTAACGTATAATTACAATATTTTAATAATCATACTGTCAAAGACTTATATTACAAAATAAATATAGCCTTAAGATAATGTTGTTGTTGTTGATGATGATGATGATGATGATGATGATGATGATGATGATGATGATGATGATGATGATGATGATGAGATAAGTAAGACAAGTTTGCTGATAAAGATTAAAATTACAAAACTATTAAATATATATTGATATATATTAAACTATTAGAGGATTATAATTTGATACAAAGTAGAAAATTAAAAAAAAACAATTTATTGAGAGACAAGCATATGAATAACCAAAATTAGTTTGCAAAAGTAACGTTTTTTGAAAAATATATAAGAAAAATCTTAAATCTTTGCGCTTATTGTTTTCAGTTCATCTCATTGTTGTTGTTGTTGTTTTGTGTTTCTTCGCTTTTGTTGTTGTTTGGGTGAGGCGGGCTGAGCGTCGATTATTTGTTTTCTTTACTTTAAATCTATATGCCATGCTATTTTAAATACGTTTTTGTCACAAATACATTGAAAGGTTTCACAAACTAGCTACATGCAGATATAAGATACAAATTTTGACCTTAGTCAAGCCTCAAAGTTCACCTTTCAGACATACTTCAACACCTTGCCACCTTGTTCTCTGTCTTAAGAATATATTCAGAAAATTTAATTCAAGAATTTTAGTCAGTCGGCAAGCTTTTCATCAAGAAATTTTACGATTTCCTCGTTTCTCAGAGCATCATGATATTGTATATTTATATTCCAGGTTGTTGCTATTTTAAAACTTTAATTACCCTCATTATTTTCTTATTTTCGTGTTCAAAATATCAAAACATGCGACATGTCGACTAGGCTGATATTTAATATTCTTGAACGTACGTTGCTTTCATGTATTAGGTGGCCTTCAGTCAGAACGCTTCATGTATTTTCAAACGTGTCCACTGTCATACCGTGGTAAGTTAATTAAGATATATGGCTTTATAATGACCAGATGCCATTGGGCCGTAAAATGGCCGTATTCCCAACCGTGTAAAATGACCAGCATCTTTGACCGTTTATACGAGTCAATGCAAAATATTTCAACGTAGCTTCAATAATCACATGCAATATTTGATATGCCGATAAAACGCTAGGAATATGTAAGTTGAAATAGATATATGATAAATAAATAAAAACTGATAATAATAATGGACTATCCATTGCTAGATTTTATCACTTTTTTTCCAAGATTCAGGAAGAGAACATCATGTTTTCTACATTTTTGTTTGTTTGTTTATTTGTAAGAGATTTCTTTGCTGATACTTATAAAAAATAGTGTCATATATTTAGGAAAAATAACAAATAAAACGTTGAAAACAGTTTGTAATGTCCTCAAAGCCATTCCATATTTCTTGTAATTATATTGTAGTTTATATGAGTGCACTTAAATTTCAAAACAAAAAATTACATATTTTCTTTCACAATTTTTAAGATATTAACATAACACTACACAAACTTAATGTTTGTCAAATGTCCCTTATGCGAAAACGCACTTTAAAGATAATATACAGCTCATAGTTTGATTTCCCTTCGTCTCGCCAAGCCGAGATGGCACTTGGATGAGTCAAACGCAAAAACAAATATTTGTAGAATGGATAAAAAAAATGATACTTTATAAATCTTATAATAAACGCTCGTCACCTGTTAAAATACATACTTAGGGCTTCCCTCTTATTATGTGACGACAATATATTGACTTAATTTAGCTGTGAAAAAGTATTTATTTCAGACGTGTCCTCAAATGCTCTTTGTCCCAAAAGTCTCGCGGTGAAAAAAGGTTCAAAGTTTACAAAGTCTGACGTCTGAAAAATTATCAGACAAGCAACAAAGGTAATTAAGACATTTGATTTAATACAAAAATATTGTAGCCAAAACCTCACGTGATCGATTAACTTGAACATGCTTTAAGATTTATAAGATCTGTCAGTGTTTGAAGCTTCAAAAACAAATAATGTACAGTTGCCCTTACTTGTTATGTAGCAATTGCTAAAACTTGGCAATACGGTCGCATTTGAAATATTTTTTTTTTTGTTTTTTCAAAAGTACGATGGAAAGTTTCTGTTTGCTCCAAACTCTTAGAAATAGATAATTTAAATGTGATATGAATAACACAACATAAATTCCGTCTCTTCTCGAAATATTCACATAAAACACATTCATTTCGAAATGTAATTTCAATACAAAAACATGTTCCCTTACTCCAAAATTAAAGTCATCACTTACTGCAACCGACTCTTATATATTGCAAAACTGCCCACTCTATTTTTATTAAAAATGATGTTGTTTTTTATGATTTGAAGGAGGTGTGAGCTGGGCTGGGTGGGATAGGATGAGATGACATTGTTCTTGTTTTGTTTTAGAAGTATTTGTTCGTTTTTTTTCTTTCGTTCTATCTATCTTTCTGTTTTTCTTTTTTATTTCTTTCTTTCTCTTTTTCATTTATTTATTCATTCATTCATTTTTTTTTTGTTCTTTCTTTCTTTCTTTTTTCTTTCTTTCTCTTTTTTTCTTTTTCTTTTTTAATTTCTTTATTTTTTATTTCTTTCTTTCTTCCGCCCGACCGTTCTTTCGTTCGTTCGTTTGTTTGGATAGAAATACCAAACTACATGACATATCATTGAAAAAGTTCCATTGTCTTAAAATAAATACATGAATAAACATCTTAAAGCATGTTCTCCTTTTGAAATATTTGTTCTTTCAATTTTTGAAAGAATCCATCGATTTTAGAATTTCTGTTTTATGAAAATATCAAATCTTTCTACATTTGACGAAAACCCATTCAATATCGTGAACTTTTAACCTTTCGCCTCAAATACCCCCTACAGATTAAAGTTTGGGCAATTACTAATTTCTTATGCTATATAAATACGTCACACTGTGTCTCTCTATTTGTCCTGGGATTTTTTCATTATCCGTAAATTTATAAAATCAAACTAACTTTGTATCATAAAGAATGAAAGTTTATCAATAAATACATTAAATAAATACATCCAGTTCACTGACCAATTAATAAAGTGGATATTTTGTACTATGAATAAGGGGTGAAAATTATCAAAGCTTTTATATATTTAACAAAATCCTTGTGTATTCACATAACAGTCGCCTAGCTGGTTAAAACCTATCATCGGATTATTATTGCCCTAACATCGTGTTCGAATCACTACAGTCTATACGTGATACATTTCCTCTAATATGTTTTTGGTTCATACAAAATTTATTTTAAATCCATTGTGTAGGAAGCTTTAAGTTCATAGAAACACCCTACTCGTCATCGGATACCCAGGCCACACATTAAAATCATTACATGTTAATCAACAATGGGTATCCGACGATGCACTCTACTGAGCAATGGTTGTAAAGTTTTTTACTGAAGGAAGCAACGGCTTGACTCTAAGAAGGTTTGAACCCACATGGCTAGCGATCCTTAGAATACTAGTCCTACGCATGAACCACTCAGCCAAACATGTCTTTAAACAGAATCTTTTGTATTTATACCGCATTTCTTTCTACATTTTGCTTTTTGAAATTGTTTTTCATACAAAGTTTGGAACTAAATGCATCTTGTACAGATTATTTTGTAGAAAGCTCTCTTTGTTTTGTTGCAATAACAATTGACTTGATAGCGTGTAACAGTTACGCTTTAAATACATTTCAAGTACACAATAAGGCAGTATTTCAAGAGGTAATCAATTTGTGGAACACTTGAATCAATGTTATGAAGGAAATTCCTGCAGAAATGCATTATATCTTCAATCGCTTAACATAGCACTTTAACATATTGTTTTCTTATGTGTTCGAACCAAGCAACCTCAATGTAATTAATCCGTATTCTGCTAAATTTCTTAAATAGACTCGTTCAGCTTTAAATTTTGGAACTGTCCATTATCAATTTTGGGGATAGCAGGATGAATATGTCTAGTTATTCAACCAAGAGTATAGAGTTTGGTTAGTCTACGTGTGGCTCTAAACTGAAGGCGAAGGCTAATCATTTCCGGTTCCGGGAAGGTTGAGGCTTTTTTTAGAAACTACATGTACTTACATTTTCTTTCATGTTCTTCTCAAGTTTTGTGGAATGACCATATTCGCAGACTTCCCTCACTCCGCGTTCAGCGTATCCTCCGTATTCCCATATATGGTAATCCTCCGTGTGCGTAGCACCAACTATATTGGACCAGTGAAGTAAGAGAGCGTCTAAAAAAGAAGCAACGGAAAATACGGGTAATTAGTTAATTGTTCGTTATATGACATTTTAATAGAAACCAAATGAAGCCAATTATCATTTAATCTGAATTCATGGAAAAGTATGGAGACTGATTATAATCATTGTCGCGACTTAATTAAACGGCACGTATTTGCCACCATAGGAGTGTGATACAAAATTTAAATGTTTTAATGATAGTTAATTTGTCATGTTTCATATTTTTTACAAGAGATATCATTCACGGATCGGTTAAACTATTTGGTTTAAAATATGATAATATTTACATTTAAATTGAAGTTAATGTTCCGACAATATTAGCCACTAAAACAGAAATAAATGTCAAAATGATGTGATTAAACGATCTCTCTTCAGCTTTAACCTTTACTATATTGAGTGGAGATATGATATTAAAATATGCATGTTAATTTGTTTTAAAATTATGATTTTTTCGTGAGGATGCATCAAAACTTTTGCACAGCGTTCATTCCCATTATTTTTAAAGTTCAATTAGGTCATGTTTAGAGATATGAAAGTCTTTGAAAGTCCCATATAAGTTTTTAACATATGAAAAGATTCCGTTTCCCCTTTCGCCTCAACAGCAGAGTTATCGCTGTTGGCGTTTGGTACGATGGATGTCAACTATTTTAAAATTGATAGAACTGTAAATAAACAGTAAAAAAACGGCATTAATTGTTTATAGGATACCTTTTATCAAACTATGTCCAAATACGTAAAATTGGTTATCAGAACACTTTAAACTAATTATATATTTATCTTAACATCTGAACATGTAAAATAGCATTGTTTTGTTGTTGTTGTTTTGTTTTGTTTGTTTTTTTGCAGTTTTTTGTTTGTTTGTTTGTTTTTGTCTTGTTTTCTTTCTTACTATTTACAGTATCAATGTTTTGACAGCCCCAGTAGATATTGGGCGGTGAGCAGAGTATTGGGGTAGGGGTTACATGTCAAATGTTTCGTATTTTGTTGATAACTTGATACTATTTGTGTTTTCATGAAGTATAAAGAGCGAAATTTAAAAGAATGAATTCAACATACATGTATACCTAAAATATTGAGTTATCAGATAAGGTTGAAAACATTTGACTTTGACAGTGTTTTTGATGATTTCCATATGTTGTTAACTGAACCCTATAACAAGTGTGAAAATTATGACAGTTTTGACGGTGAAAGATACATCAAAGTAATATACCAAATGATAAACGACGCTTTAACTATGGGCAAATTTAAACGGTAACAATCTTCTTACAAAAAAAATAAAGAAAATTGCCCACAAATATTTTGACGTATTATTGCTGCGGTAATTTTCTTTGATAAAAGATTCAAAATAAAGAAAGTTAACGTTTGATATAAAAGATGATATAAATGTTGAACACGTGATGATATAGACAATAGTGAATTGTCTCCTGCATGGCGCCAAATTTGTCATCTGATGAACCGAAAATAGCGTTCTCAGACTCCGTGTTTCGGTGATCTGTTTGATTTATTCTTTGATAACGGTAATGTCAAACAAATCAGAGCGGGGGCGTACATAGTTATGTTAAACATGGTTTATCATATAAACATGGTTTATCATAAGATTATATAATTTAAAGCTTTGGGAAAAAATAATTCATGTCGAAGTGACTAAGGTGAAAGCCTAAATATTATCTTTTTCGTATCAAATTAAGCTCATAACTGTTTATATGAATACGAGTAAATCTGGTTATTTTACTCCAACACTGACCGTAAATGACCTTTTAAAACGGGCGTGTTACCATATTTCTTAGTGCATTTGCTTAAATCTCTAAAACTAAAATAAAATGCAAAATAACTTCATTTTTCGTCTGCTCGTAAATTATTTCTGGTGCACCGAAATAATGCAATATGATAGGATTATCTTTAAAAAATATGCACCAAACATCAAATACAGTTTTATGATCACGACCTTGTCTCTCACGCGCCTTTCTTGTCGTCTGCTGGAAGTCAAAATATGAGCAATTTCACACCTTAAGATCACTCGAAAACTGTCATGATTATTTTCAGTATAAATGCTAATTTAAATGTTTTTTCTAATTAATTATAAATACAGAAGCGACGAGTGGGAAAGTTTAGAGAATAAACCAATCACACGTCACGCGAGAATTTGCGAGATACGAATATGCGGCCGGATTTTATGATTTACACCTTTTCACTTCATAAACTGGAATGAAACTGAGTTATTAAACGCTCCGTCCATATTCTGTTTTGCAAAGACGGCGTATCATGGCCATGACTTATTTATTATTCTATACTAGACCTAATAAATCCACAAGGAAATGAAATTTCTTATATCATGTCAGACTAACAAACACCATAACGGAAACATAAAATAAGAAAAAAACCATTGAAAGGCGCCATGTTTTTAATTATACATCTAAATTGAAAAATAAAATATAATAGCACAATTAACCTTAAGCGCTAGGGATCAAATCTGCGGGTGACGCTATTTGTATGTTTCCCATTTCACCAGAAGTACTAGGTGGTCTTTTAAGATCAAATTGCTAACGACTACTATATGTAAAATGTGATACTTACTATTCTTGGTTGGGAAACCTTTCGGGTGGGTCTGTTTTGACCAAAGTCCCTGAAACACCATTTTATAGCGTGCTTCCCCGCATGCGCAACACTCCTTTGTTTCCCGTGCCGGAACGTCCCCCTGCTCGTTAATAACTGCTGGGTCTGAAACCAAAATTGTACACTTTGATATAAAACAACAACAACAAGCAAGCCCTTTATGACTATTTATTAAAAATTTTAAATGAACACTTATCGAATAAACTATCAATATAATACCATTCGTTTACTATTTGTATAATCTAGGTGTTCTTTCTATAGAGCCTTAAAATAATCACGTAGGTAAAATCTGTTTTTTACTTCTTCTTTTTTTTATCTGTTTGATACTGCACGGAGTTCTCGCGTTCATTAACACTGTGCATCTGAAAACCCGCTGACAACAGTCAAGAAATCACATATAATTCCGACTGGAACAAAAACTGTACCCTTCAGGCTGTTGGTAGATTATAAGATTAGAGAAGAAATTGAGTGTGAAATCACTAAATAACATTTTCATTGAACGCATCTTGTGATATCTTAAATACGTATCAGAATGTGGTAAATCATTTATACCTATTGTAAAATAACGCAAATACGGATATAGGTCATTTAAACTACCGGAATACAATAATTTGTTGACTTAAATTTACCAAAAAACACCCAAATATAAAAGTTAAAACTATTTTTCACGTGTATGTCATTATTTGACACGCAAGTTGTTCATTTCATTCCCATGTCATGCAGATAATGTGTTTTCTAGTGACATTTCTCACATAACATGCAAAGAAACGTAACCAAAAAAAACAAAAACATATAACTTAAAGGTTAACGAATTAAAGCATTGTGGTTTTCACATCTTTGCCTTTTTTTCTTGAACTGAACTAACATCAGCTTTACTTTGAATTTAACCCTACACTTACGTGAATCTTATCTAGTGCACAGCTTCTATCATTACCGATCTGTTTGCACAATTTGAAGATTTTTATTAAAGATTTTTTTTTAATCTAAGTAATTGGTTTGTAATATACAAGTTGGAATAAGGGATAGACCAGCGTTACGAGATGAGGATCGGAGGCACCAAAAGATTATTTAGATTTTACATTCTAGAAGGGGGCGGATTATGCGGATATCATTAACATTTATCGTTTTCACTGGGCTCATTGATGCTCGTACAGCAGATCAATGATTTATTTCTGAACCCGGATTTAATTTCAAATTTAAGGATTCCACAAAATTGATTCAAGATTACTCTAGTTTATTGTCTCGCTGTTTCTCCTCAGTATGATAATCGACATATTGTCTAGCTCATTGAAACACTTAAGACGATATTAAGCGCGTGCCGACCTAACGGCTGTGCTTTTGCCATCAATAACGTATACACGTTAATAATAGCAAATCACTCAGAAATTAGTACACGTATTCATATAGGTATCTATAGTGGCTACTGTCGGAACACACGGACGGAATACCGACGATGAATATAATTATGCCATAAAATTTATCCAAACTTACACAGATGGTAACTAAATTCTTAAGTATTCTGAGGTCTCGACTTATAACTAATTAGTAAAAACTAAAATAAACGCCCAGTTTCAGAATTATTTTTTTTTCCAGATTTTCACAAAACCCATTTTGTTCAATATTTTACAAAACTTCGAAGATTCAGGCATCCTGAACTGTTATAATGAAAAAAACTATTATATTTAAAAAAAAAAAACTTTTAATATTGAAATGATGAATTTAAATATTCTAAAACAAGGGGGATAATAACTGTATGACCTCTATCTCACTTACCCTCATGACATATTTTGACAGTTAAGCCGCCGTCATCCTTGAACCATCGCGTAGGAATTTCAGAAACCACTGTTGCCCTGAAATTATAAATAATAGTATTATAAATAAAATGTGTTGTCAAATTAATACTGTCATTCGTACTATTCGATTCCATACATAGGCTCTGTGACATCATCATCTTGGCAAACATCTGTATATCCCCACTTAACAAGGGTCGATCCGCCCTTACTGTAACCTAACAGAGTACTAAACCCGCAGACAAATAAGCTGAAATTGCAAAAAAAGGACACCAGCCAAAAGGATATGCTCTTAAGATCTACCAATCAAATTAAAGACTGGTTCCCAACCGAGAAACATGATGACGTATTTCCGCGTTCCTTTTCATGAAAGACATGCATTTCCACGAAATATGACAGGTTTGACGGTTGAAGACTAAGTGAAATCTTAAATAATAATTTAACAGAAAGTAATATTATTTCTGTTGTATTCAAATATATATTTTTCAAGTTGAAAAAAATAAATTATCTAAAAGACAGTCATGAATTATGATAATTTTGACAGCAACGAGTAAATTTTAAAATTTTGTACAATTTAACCACAAGTTCCTTGTTCCCCTCAAAAGCTTATAAAATCTCATTAGTGTATGGAACACGCAGTTGACTGATATGTACTATATATTTAATGACTTTTTGAAACTTTAATTATGAAAATAATTATCAGGAAATTATTTGACATTAAGAGAAATTTTGGATTTTTTTTTTCAGGAATTAAAGTAAGAGATGGTACTTAATAGGGATTGATAAGACATTTCCTAGGAATTAAAATCAAATCTATATCTTCAGTTACAAGTTCAGATAGACCGATTAAGGTGGTTTATTTCCCATTTACACACACTTCAAAGCATTTTTTCTACCGTTTATTAAGTACACTTTTGAAATATTTAATTATAATAGTGATCTTTCTTCTCTAAATTGATACAATTATAATACCCCATATCATAACTCTTCACCATCGTTATATAGTCCTCTTGTACTTTCATTTGATAAATAGATTTGAATATTTTACCCTACGCCTCAAACACCCCACTCCTACCTCTATACCACACTTTTTACCCATCTGGTTTTCATTCTAAAGATATGTTTTCTGTTTTCAAACAGCTCTTGCAATTAAATACAGATTGAAAATGCATTTTAAATGCATAATATAGTTAATTTGAAGTTATAATTTTGTAATTTTGGATCAACATTGTACCCCTACAGATTAAATGCAAAATATTTGAGAAAGCCTGCTATAATTTGAACAAATACTTTTATTTCCATTCTGATTTCTTATTGCCACAGACACTTGGGGTGTGGAGCTCCAAAAGCTTGAAAATCCAATAAAATGTATATTTGTCAATCCCAGCGCATATACTTATCATATATGTAAAAAATCTTAAGCTTAAGCTGTTTTTTTTTTAAATCACATTTCAATGTTTTACATAATACATGTATATGATAAGTTAATGCGCTGGGATTGACAAATATACATTTTATTTGGATTTTAAAGCTTTTGGAGCTCCACATACCAGTTGTCTGTGCTTATAACATGACTTGATCTTTTTAAAACTCAGTTATCACTAGTAAGACTGACATTACAATTAAATTTTGTATAGCAGGAAGAAAAGTAATACTCTATAAAGTCAGTGTTGTACACGTGGCTATTCACACAGTAACGTGTCACGCTAGTCATTAACCAAAGACACTATAACCAATAATGGTTACTGTCAGCAATTTCCGCTTATCAGTCGGATAATTTGGCCTTTATTACATTTGATTTGTACTATCTTTCAGCTAGTTAAAAATGCGTCATGAGTGGTTAGCCACGCCCAAGTTACGTTATAGTTTTATGTCAATCTTGACACAATAACTTTTTTCAGTTTGATTAGAGACTCTATATATAGGTCATGATAAAAATATCCATCTTTCAATGTATAAATACGCTCCATGTATAATTGAATGATGATATAACACGAAACGTATACGTCCACGTCTTTCCGCTCTTTAAAGGTAAAGAGGATGTTTTTTGTTGTTTAGGTTACACGGTACTACATTCATCTTGACTGCAAACCAGGAGACCAAAAAAAACACCAACTTTTCCTCTCAATGTGTTCTATGACAAGCATATGTGGAAATCCTTTTCCGTAAACAAAACTGCAAAATATTCATAACATTTTCGCATCCGAGATCTGCCCGAGTGATTAAAATGTGCGAAAATGCATTAACACTGAAAGCAAGCCTTGTTTTTTTTCTGCTGTCAGGTCTGTTTCATAACATCAAAACTAAAGTAGGTGATTAAACGATTTACAACGCTTTTGTCAAGTCTTTGATGAATTGTTTTCGGGTGCAATAAAATTCGATTACAATGTTTAAAGCTGTAAAATCACCAGTAAATAGAAACAAAAAAAGCCATAATAGAAAAATAAATTCATCGGTCTTGAAGATTTCACAATCTTAAACCGGTTTAAGTAATGTATTGATGTGATTATTTATTAACATATCCATTGAATTATGAAACTTATTATTTATGAAGTAAATAAAGAATATAATCGGGGGTGTAACTTCTTTCTCACTTTTTAAGTTGATATAGTTTTTAAGATATGTCGATTGTAATTTAATTGTTGTTGTTGTTGTTGTTGTTGTTGTGGTGGTGGTGGTGGTGGTGGTGTTGGTGGTGGTGTACTTGTTGCTGTTGTTGTTGTTGTTGTTATTGCTGTTGTTGTTGTTGTTGTGGTGGTGGTGATGGTGGTGGTGTAAATAATACTATTCATATACCATATGAAAGAGGCGCGCGCTGTAAGGATCCATTTAAATTATTTGAATAAAGTAAAAGAGCATGTCAACCAATGGAAATTCGAAAAAAATACATGTACATATTAAAAGAAGTTCGTGATCAACCTTTTCTCTGGATAGGAATTTCCGACAGCTCGTGCATCTCCTATGGTCTGATATTCTCGCTTCAAAGTAAAAGAAAAAAGATACAAACTACTTTAAACAAACCTCGTGAAAACGAACCCGTTGACATTCTCGCCCTATATCAATCTGAAGACGTTAAATACTTTCTTGTTTAAAGTCCTTAAACCCTTAAAAGACGACCTGAAAACCTTTCATCTAATAATTTTGTTTATGAAAAACTCTGGCGCAACACGCAACTAACACAGAGGAACAATCATCGAGTTTCTTGGTGGATTAACATAAAACACTAACCCTAATCTCGCGTTTTCGTAAACATAATTTCAATAAAATGTATTTTAATGTGGATATTTGCATATCTTATCGCAGGGCCCTTTATATCATGTGAGAAGCATTCATTTGAGTAAATAAAAATTTACTTTTTGTTTGATTAATCACGTACCAACATGGCCCGGGTATATGTATTTGTAGGTATACATTGGTGAACCAGGAATGTTTTACGTACAAACTTTGTTGAAAAAAGGGGAAACGCGATGATCTGTAGGTTATCAGCGAAGTAATAAACGTTTAATATATACACGTGCTCTAAACAATGCAAATATAACAATTTTAATCAATTTGTAAAAAAAGAAACTGTCTTAACCTTTGCTCTGCCACGACGTTTATTGAACAGCACAAGATTAAACTTGTTTCATCGGATGTGAACCTTTAATCTTGTGCAAGATGGACACATAAGAAATTATTACTACGGAGTCCTATACGTGTCATTTCGATAAAAAGTGACATAATTATGCGTTAATATGAAACGAAACACATTACTAATATACACATGCCTGTTTGCTTATTTTACTTCATACATTAAAAGGCATTAAATGGCAAAACCAGCGCACGTTTTAAACAGAATGGTCTCTTAACAAAAAAAACCTGTATTACATCTGTAAATATGAACAAGAGCTATGAATGTGTGTTCACCTGCAACAGATTGTTGTGGTGACAAAAAAACACAACTTTTAATGAATGAGAATAAAACGTCATGAAATAGAAGCTTGCAAAAAACGAAAACCACGTCTTTAAAAAAGATATGTTAAATCTCACTTCTTACTTTTTTTGCTGCAAAAATAAAATGAAATATTTGCTTTATGTCACTTTATACACCTAGCATAATCAGTCCGTTTCTCGGTTTTGTCCGGTTAACAAGAAAAAAATATGTTAAAAAGAAAAAAAGCACAAGTGTTACAGTAAGTGCCACCAGCATTTAGGTGTAACGTTACATAAATACATATATCATCGTACGGTTTGAGTACAGAAATTAAACACAGTCAGCTTGGATAATTTATCGTTCCCGCTACGTCTTTTGTACGTAAAAAAAGACATCTAAATTCTGGCCGGACCGCTTTATGTTCGACTATTCTTTTGATTGTTCGCGTTAAACATAAATAATCAGTAAAATCTTTTTGAAGATTTTTGCACGTTATAAATACGACGTATTAAAATAATTACCCCTGTTCTTTTGTAGCGAACATCTGCCTTTTTAGAGATTAAAAGAACAAAAAAATCATGTCCGATGGTGTACTATAATATATTTTTTTTGTTTTCATTTATATTGAAGAAATATTGCTATATCAATTTTTATATGCCGTAAATAATAAAGTTACATTTTCAACGCAAAGAATCTAAACTTACTAGTCCGACAGACTTATCATCCGGAATTAATCAACGCGCTATTGTACATTGTATGCATACTTACAGAATATACATTCCGCAAGTTTGTAACTTTAAGCAATTATCTTGTCCTATTACATTATGTCTGATAAGTTGTCAGTTCTTTACGTTGTTCCCATTTATATTTTTGTCACAGCAACAATAAGAAAAATGGTGTAGCATTTCGTAGTTCGCTAGGTGGTCTGGGTGATTAAGTTTTTTGCTTTTCACATAAAAAAACATAAATTTTGCACATGCTTTGTTTGCGTATAGACAGAAGTTAAAGAATGCATAAGTTGAGTATTTAAAATACAATTTATGAAATTGAAGCTCCTATACAAAGTGAGAAAGCTCCTATACAAAGTGAGAAACTCGAAAAAAGTTCTTGTTTCCTTTACATGTTTATTTTAATCACAAATTATAGAATAGCAAATAATAACAAATGTTATAATAGCGTATTTTCGGATGTCAAATCGCCGCCTTATATCCTAAGATTATTTAAATCACTGGGACAATCAGTAGCAAATAGTTTGAAAATTTAAACGCAAATGTTACATCAACAATTGGAAAGTTTGCCAAAAGTTTAATCGACAGAAATAACAATTAACTTTGATTTATCGATGTAGACGGTGTATTTTAAACATAGCTTTTGGAGTAAATTGATATTTTAAATCAAGCAATTAATGTGTCAATGAACTGTGAAGGGTTCAGTGAAGTTTTCTTATGTTTACACTGACACCACTTCAGCTACTTCAATTTTAAACAATCAAATTACTGAATCTACTTGTTTATGTTCTGTAACAGTTGCCGGCTCGTACGACCTTCACCTTGTTAAATTTGTAAGAAAAAAAAAGTACAAACTTTATCTCCTAGACTGATACAAAAGTGCTTTATATAACCAAATAACAAACTATAGCTTTGCTCCATCGGATTCCTTTTAATGTTGTGTTTTTGCAGTTTTATTATTATCATTATTATTATTATTATTATTATTATTATTATTATTATTATTATTATTATTATAGTCTTAAACAAAATAAATAATACATTTTGTACTGTAGTGTAGGGCACACAAATCAGTTTATATAGGAACGTGCTTGTACTAATTTGTAATTATCATTTAGTTCACTCTATTTTTCATTGAACCCGTAAACAATAATTTAATATTCCTTTGATATTCGTTAAATTTTCCTTTGATATTCATTTGATATTCATTTAATATTCATTAAATATTCATTTGACATTAATGTGACATTATTTTGATATTTATTTGGTATTCATTTGATATTCATTTGGTATTCATTTAATATTCATTTTTTTTATTTAATATTCATTTGATATTCATTTGTTATCATCAATGTTTTGTGTGTTTAATACTATATACATTACATTGGTTATTATGTAAAATGGCCTTCAATCTAGCAGTATGGAATAAAAAAATATAAATATGAAATATATTACAAAAAAATATAACATTTATCAGTCTATCAGCCTTTTTGTTTCAATATAAGAGAGAAATTCACATCATTTAGTTTTTGTTTTCGCGTACAACAGACACCACAAGCATTCACAACTAAAGCTGCATGCCAGAACACCGACATGAAAATATTTCTCAACAAAATCAAAATATTAGGCTTAATGCACAACAACAACAAAAAATAAATATATTACAATTTATCAAACAAAAGTATACACTAGTTATATTCAACCCATTTGTTGTAAATATCATTTAAATCTTTTGAAAACAGAATAAATATTGTGATACTTTATTTATTTTTTAGTTTTATTGCAAAGATATTGCTAGGATATTACTAAAAAAGGATAAATGAATAACTAGTTTCATGGGTAATAACGTCATTTCTTAATTAATAACCGTAAAGGGAAGAAGTCTTAACATTCTAAAATTCATTTTTCAAATCTACTTCAATCAGAGAACAAAGATGCAAGAAAATCAACTAATTTCAACGATCATAGAATAATATTGTAGAACCTTTTGGTTTAAGAAGATTCCATATAAATTTCCAACTTTAAAACATATGAATGACATAATACAAGATTCTAGTGTCAAGGTCAAAGACATATTTTGGACGTCGCTGTTCCAGTTTAAAAACGTGTGTCCGTCCGAATTCGACAAAACTGCGTTACCACTTCCGGTTTTCTTTTTTTAAGGTTGGCGGCGCATTCGGACTCAGTGAAACACATTGTTGTATGTGACCTCTATAAAAAAAGCTTGCAAAAGTGATGGCCAATCAAAATTATAACAAATAATTAAATCAGTTTTATGTAAATGAAGAGGCATGCCACTTTAAAGTCTGTAATTTAAAACATGCACGATACTCGCATGCTGGTTGTTGCCAAAAATCAATTAACAAAGATAACGTTGTTCTGGCGGGGTTCCACGTCCTTTTTTCACTTTTATCATAGTTTTATGACATCAAATTAAGTTTTACAAGTTTATAACACTTGCAAAAACAATTTGATTTTAAGATTCTGTAATAATTTCAAGATGTGTAGGAAGTCTTACTTTAATCATTTTCCAGACATTATAAATCAAGATTTACTAACTCATGCATTTAAAGATTAACAAATTAATCATTAAATCATACTTTATCAAATCAATTTCGTCAGTTGCAGTAGACAAGTTAACCAAATTCCGACAGTTTTGTCTCACAATGTATTCCATAATTTTTTTAGTCGAGTATGGTGTACCTTTAGGATCAGAGGTATACAAGGCGAAAATTTGACCTGTAAAGTACGCCATAAATATTAACTTTTTTTTAAGCATGTTTTTGCTTTTTTATACTTAATGTGTTAGGGATACATGGGTTAAGTGCTCGCGTGCTGAATTCCTGCCATTTATATGTGGCCGTATTAATTGTATAACGCAGTAAAAATGTCATGGTTAACATCATTATTTTAATTTTCCGCCCAGGAAATGCTGAAACTGGGCGCCTGGGAATTAATATAGATGTTAACAATTATTTTAATGATGCGAGGTTTAGCAGAAAATTTGATTTTATTGAAGATTTTGAATCGCGCAGTAATAAAATAGCTAAATTTATCTACGATTTTTGAAGCTATAATCCTCATCAGTATAACAAATAAGCCTAACAATGTTGAACCCTTTTTGAACCAAATTCTATGAAGCACAAGCAACAGTCTACTTTTACTATCTGATAAAGCAAAAATACCAATTTCACTCGAAACATATGGATGGTCAAATGCAAAATAATTTACTTATCTAAATCAACTAGCTATATGCAAATAACTTGATATATATATATATAACGACTTTTAAGCACACTGAACTTATTATTATATCAGTCAGTTTTGGAAATTCTGTATCGGAGGCTTACAAAGCAATAATACGAAATGTTGAGGTCTTTTGAGGATTTGTGCACAGTATTTTTCTCGTATGCGCTTGCGGTACTAACTCTCCTACGTACATGTGAGTATGGACTGATTTTTTATGCTCAGTGTATAAAAAACGGGTTTTATCTATTACAGAGGAGGCTGGTTAATTCCTGTGAATTATTTATACACTAATTAGAAAACTTACAACCTATATGATGTACGTTATCTCCGAGCTAGGATTATCTTATTAGTTTACGATATCTTTAATTTCTACAGTCTTATAACGCTACATGACAATGATATAATAAAACTCTAATGAACATAGACCGGGTTAAATACCAGCATGCCCTGTATTTATATTCTCCACTGATGAAGAGCGTCATTGTTATCAATTTATCATATCCTATTGTTCTTTCATTCATCAAATTCACAGAAATAATGCAACATAAACGAGCCGAGTCTCCGTAATAATGCATTCCTTCAATCATAATCTGATACTTTCTTACAAGATTCCATTACCTAACAATTGCAAAAGTAATAATTTCAGTGATTTATTTTCCCTTGTTATCAAACCGTCATCTATTATCTGCACGTTATTCTCGTGCATTTGCTAGGAATTCTCATGTCATGTTTGCATTGTTTTTACAGATAGTGAAGGATGATATAAAGTCTGGAAGTAAACTGGAATGTTTTCATGCCAGACTTTGCTGACAAACAGATGGAAGACGCCTTCAAGTTAAACAAAACGAGCAAAAAAAGTGTAAATTATCCCTTGCGAAAATTTGCCAGAGAAATGTCCCTATCACAGCATTTCGCTTTAAAAAATGTCGGTGTTTTTATTGTAAAATTTCAAAATAGTTTTGTGTTTTTTTTATTGCAAAGGCGAATGCATTCTTAAATAACCTGGCTAAAATTATATATATATATAACCGGACCTGTCGAATAAGGCCAATATTTGAGAAATAAAAAACATCGTCGCTGTAGAAAAGCTGATTCTTAAACTAGGGAACTTTGATAAAATACTAGATTCTTATTGAGAATTATAATAAGAAGCATTCTTGATTTGTTCTCAATGTTGTCTTCATGCCCAGGTGGTTCTTCAATACAGTTTTTACCAAAGTTGGCCATTTTTATACGATGTTACCACACGACCATTGCTAGAATGGGGTTTTGAAATCAAAATACTAATTTTGATACACTTTGTTCGACTACACAAGTGCATGCTGGTACGGCTAATGATTGTGATAAAGGCATGTCATAACTAGAAACATCCCCTATACCGCTTACCTGAATTCAACACAGCCGCCCTCAGCTGGCGCCTTCCAGTTGACTCTAACCTCGTCTTTTCTATCCATGTAAATATGTGTAATCACAGAAGTCCCACAACCCTTTGCTTCCTCAAGATGATCTGTTGGTACCTGGAAATGACAGAATCAAGGGGGGACATTAATGGTGACCGATGTTTTTAATATCAACTCCTTCTGCGCATGCGTTACATTTGGTATTTCCTTCTCTATGTCTGCTACAGAAACGCTGTACTAGTTTTATATCATCCATAACTGAAGATTTCATATTTAGAGGACGCAACGATTACGTGAACATTGATAATTGAAAATGTAATTTTATATGAACTAATAAAATCAAATTTTCGCACATTAAAATTTACTGTTTTTGTATGTTTTCAACTACAGTAGAACTTCTATGAGTCGAACTCCGATTAGTCGATTTTCTCGATGTGTCGAAGTACTTGAACGATATCGGTCTGAAATTGTTAGTTAACTGTGACATCATTTTTTGAGGCATACATATAAACAACCTGCATTAGTCTGGCATTTACGGAAATGCATTTTCTATGTAATAATGTCAAACATTTGCAATTTGCATTAGTAAAGAAGAGTTTTATGAGTATTTAAAATGCGGTCATTAACGCTGTGTGACGGAATGACGTCTTGACCTTTAAGATAATTCAGAGCAGCTTTCAAGATTCAATTAGGGTCGGTGTGACCCTGTATATCTTAAATATATGTTACAATAACAATAAATGTCAAACGTACTCATTAATCTACATAATTTACACAAATTCTTTACAGTTGACACAAATTCATTTAAGCACAAATACTGAATTACTGTAACACAGAATCGCCAATAGGGTTCAAAAAGGGGAGATAACTCTTAAGATGAATTTTCATTTTACGCATGCCAGAAAATAACCTTTGAAATTTAAAAATACATGCCACTGAATAAATTTGAGAATGTATTGTGTATACATTACGTCAGTCCAAAAGACAGTGATATTTTTTATAGTATTGTACTTTCACTATCATAGAAGTTATGAATTATTCAAAACACGCAACTCTCACATAGACTGTGTAAATTAAATAAATCGTATTAATAATATCTGTCATATTTTGCGGTTCGGATCGGAATATCCGTCCCGAGGTGACCCGCCCATTGGGCGGTAACGAGGCTTGCCGAGTTACCGCCCATGGGCGGGTGACCGAGGGACGGATATTCCGATCCGGACCGCAAACATATGTCAGATATTTTTTCTTGCATATTCTACCATATTCCATTATACTTTAAATTCTTTATCTTTATTTTCAATGAAAATTTATATCATTACAACCATAACTACTTTCTTACAACGGCGTATGAATTACAACTTCATTCATAACGGTAAAATGACGTCATCCTAATCGTGCCATTGTACAGCACGCGACTCATCTGGAACCCCCCATGCCAGATGAAATATCCGGCATGGGTAAAACTCACGGAAACGCCAGTCTGATATGCAAGAATAATAATGTCTGTCATATTTTGCGGTTCGGATCGGGATATCCGTCCCGAGGTGATCCGCCCATTGGGCGGTAACGAGGCTTGCCGAGTTACCGCCCATGGGCGGGTGACCGAGGGATGGATATTCCGATCCGAACCGCAAACATATGTCAGATATTTTTTCTTGCATATTCTACCATATTCCATTATATTTTAAATTCTTTATCATTATTTTCAATGAAAATTTATATCATTACAACCGTAACTACTTTCATTCAACAGCGTATGAATTACAAAATCATTCATAACGGTAAAATGAGGTCATCTTTATCGTGCCATTGTACAGCACGCGACTCATCTGGAACCCCCCATGCCAGATGAAATTTCCGGCATGGGTAAAACTAACGGAAACGCCAGTCTGATATGCAAGAAAGCATTCCTCTTGGAGTGACAGTACAGAACTTTCATCCAAGACAAGTGATTATCTTATCAAGGGTAAACATTTCGTTCTATCACCCTCATTTGGTTTTGATATTTATGTTATTATTAATCAATCAGTTTTTAATAAGCGCCTAAAACGTCTGAGCAAGGGCGGTAATCAATGCAGATTGGAATAACTAAAACCCGGTACCCGGTATTCGCGTAAGGGTGCTTTGGTATTTGCCAGCTGACCGAAACGTGATAATACCATGTGACATTATATTACACCACTATCGATTTGTGGAAGATCATACAATCATCGTTCTCCCTAACAAATTAGCTTCCTCATGTTCAAAAAGGTCAATATTTACCAGTTTGACAAAAACTCAATTGCTATGAAGTCGACAGTCTTATAGCTCTGCCAAGTAACTTCAATATCCGCAACATGTTTTTATATGAACTTTAAGGCGAAGATACGAGTTTTTTTCCATTTTACTTATTTAAGAGACCATAGATTTAAATATATTTCAGTTAACGATTTTAACATTTCTATTTCAAACTATGTGAAATAAAGCGTCTAAATGTATCGAAATGTTAAATTGTTTCCGAATGTAAAAGTATAAAAAAGGTTCGTTTGTTAGGAATAAATTATGCGCATGCATAATGAGCACGTTAAAGTAAATTGTTGCGGTTATAAATTTTAAATCTTTCACATAAATGTCTACTGTGAAGTTATTTACAATTATTTACATAGACGATTCAATGTTTAATCTTTAATTCAACAACATTTTGATATTTGCTCAGTAATTTATGATGTAATAGAAACGATGTTTTTTTTACAATATTTTAGATGTTTAGAATGACTGATTGATTGTAAATGTAACTCATATCATGTTTATGTTGAGATATTTTTTGTTATTTAACATATTGTTAACATGTTACGGGTCTTAGCGTTCAAGTGGCTGTTCAAGGATGTAATGCATAAAAAGGTGGCAAATGTTTGCAGGTGGTCGAACCTGCACGTGCTATATATACAGCCAGTGTTTTAAGGAATGCATATATTAATTGTTTAACATAGTTCCGATTTAATAAATCGTTTATGCTCTACCGCCATATGCTGTTGGGACGCGCTTCTAGCCAGAGATCTATTTCTTCATTGTCAATAAAACATTAAGAATAACGAATTTAAATAAACGCATCTCTGAGCTGTAAACGATATAGAACGTACATTTCAAATGTTCAATCTGTATTAGAAACGAAGCAGAGTTAGGTGTGATGGAATTAAAGACTCAGAGCCAGTATGGTCCTTAACATCAATGACTCTCCAAACATCACTAACTAACTTATGATTGTTGTTCATGTTGAAATTTGTCATAAATGGCGATTGTTGCGGCTTGTGCCCAAAAGCCTTTTTGGCGTTATTTAGGGTATGCTGCAGGACCACCGATTTTCTACAATCAAGCCAGAACATATATCATTTGAATGTATTACTAGTTTTCAGACAACTTTAAAGACTTTTTGCACATTATATCGGGCATGGTGCAGGACCAACTATTTTTTTTAAGTAAGGAAAAACATAAATCATTTGAAAGTATTGCTAGTTGTTAGACAGTGATAGTCATTGTTTGTATCTATCTTCATGTATTTATCTGTACTTACGAAAAATTTGCCGGCAGATTTCGTCTCCTCTACATCACCTTCCGGTACAGCCACGAGCATGATACCGAGTATTTTATCCTGGATCTTGTGGGTGTCTGTGTTCTTCACAACAACTGAAATAGAAAGGGAGACAAAATAGCTACAGGGTTTTGATTCAATTATGTTAACATTTTCTTATGTCTTTGTTCCCTTTGTCGTTTTCATTAGTGGGTATTATGCTAATGATAAGGTCACGCCAATACTGTTATAACGATATGAAGATTTTTCAGTTGTAAAACCGAAGACAAACTTCAGAATCTGGTCATTGCTTTCTTTTAATGCACAAGCGGACTCCAAAGGAAAATCACTTACTTTCGTTCTAGAATGTTAGCTCCCTTATTTGTTATACTTGCTTGCTAAGAGTCCAAATTGTCGAGGGGTAAGGAATTCAACTTAAATAGACCTTAGCCAAGTGGCAAGGGAGTTTCGTCAACAAGACGTTTTAGTTTAACATTGATGTTGGGATTTTTAGTACAGAACCTGGCATGACATTTTCTGTTTTTATGTAGAGTTAGAAAAACATGTACTCATCTATATAAATCAAACGGATGAAGCTACATGTGCTTAAGAATTAAGTTTTCTTTTCAGTAAGGATGACATCGTTCCGAGCTTTTAAAGTGCCGCTCTGCAAGCTAATGTTTGGTCAATACAAGTACATGTACAATTAAAATACCACACTATAGTCTTCATATTTCTTAAAATATCCCTCTATTCAATTGTGAACGCCTGTTTACATCAATCTAGGACATATTTTTGCAGATGTATTTGTTTTGTAAATAAAAACTAAAAGGAAATGTGACTCTTTTAGACGCAGTTCAAATACAATTGTTCCAGTTACGCCTTTATATCAACCGTTTCTGTGAAACGATCTAAAAGCTCGTAATCATATGAACATTGCCTCTATTACGGGCTGTTCGGTGCAGCGTTTAGATAAATTGTGCCTTGATTCGTAAAGAACCGCGTATTTGTACAAACTTACTTCTGATTCACACACGCCCTTTTAAATCTAATGTACCCCCTTTCAATTACGTTTGAAAACCATTCTTACAAACTGCAAATTATGTTATTTGAATTTTGACATTCTTTCGTTAATTTTCAGTATACAAAGATAAACTTATGTTTTTTTCGGTACTTATTTTCTACAGTATTCTTATTGTGTCGAGGTCTACTTTATTTGCTCAAAGCACACAGTTACGTAAAAAACAAGTATGTGATTTTAATAGAATGGTATGTACAGTTATTATTGTCTGTTGTGAGGTAAATCAAGGTCTAAAAGAGAGATATTAACTTGTATTATGTGAGATGATCAGCAGGTTTTACCACACTACATGAATAACAAAAAACTCTATACATTCTGCCATTATTCTAATTGCATCGTCACTGTCATGGACGTTTGTAAAGATTTCAAAGGGTAGTTACGTACTATACAGTTCTTAAGGGTATCTGCGTACTACTTAAAGCATTGTTGTAATATTTCTTTTTTTACCATTTACGTCCGAAATGAAAAGTTTGCATTGTGTATTATTATGCCTCTCAAGTGAATGCATGAGAGTCTAAATTGATACAAACGAGTTTACCAAACGGTGACTTTAAAGTCATAAACGCAAACACAGACTTGAAATAAGTTTCAAAGAATTTGCTTTGCACGTTTATTAAATGAATCAACCACCCACATTAAAAAACAGTTTTTCTTAAAATTTAACAAGCGTCTGTTTGAAAAGAAAATTGATGAGAATAACATTACATAAAGTAACAGATAGTTAGAATTAATGAATGTAGTTTTTTGTTAATTTTTCTTAAATTAATCATAAATAAACAATTTTTGTACAAATACAGTTAATTTCACTTTGAAGTTAGCGCAATATAGAGTGACTGACATTTTCTATTCGTCTGTTGATTTCCCTTGAAGATGTTTTGTTTAATTGGCATAGACTCCTATCATTCCAGCCCGTGCAATATTTCATTTCTCCGTTAGAAGTTTTGCAAATAATTCTATGTTATATCTTTCTTAGATATTTATTTAGAAAATAATTCAATTCTTAACACGCCCCAATCCAACTAAATCAGTACGCGTTGTACAGATGTCACCAAATAACCCGTTCCATAACCGTATAATAATTGATTTAGCCTAGTTGGATAAGTGGACAACAAAAAGTCAATAAGCCATTATGCATATCAAATGTTCCATTCCAAAAGATATATATCGGTATTTAGATTTTACGGCGATCCAAGTATAAAAGAAGTGATAAAATCGCCTCAACAGAAGTTGTCTTTAAAAGTCCTAATAAATGTTCCGCTTTAACTGTAAGAACTGTTGTTGTACAAAATCAAAACAATCTAATTAACATAGAAAGGAAAGAATGAAGCATTCTGGTTAGTTTTTTTCATTTAAGTGGATTTTAATATGCCAATTCAAAAGTATAGAAGAACAACTTCTTCTCGACGCCACACATCCATTGTACACATATACTTTAAATTATTGAATGGGCGCATTGTTCCTTCAAGATGGCCATATTGTTAATGCCATTGAAAATATATGCATTTATAATAGAAGATTTATTATCAATATGAGGATTTTAATATTTAACTAGAGTTCACAACAACAGCGTCGGCCATCTCATTAACTGTAAATAAATATGACTTCGAACCCAGCAGAACGAAATAGATTTATCAGATAGCATATGACATATCAGTATTATGCTTTGAATAAGTGCGTTTGTGGATTTTAAAGAGCTGGTAATGTATTTTCGAAATCTGACATCACATTTTCAGACGCCTTACCTAACTGATCTATCACGTGTCTATCATTCATCCCAGAACAAATCGTACTCATTGACCTATGTCACTTGGCGGGAAATTAACACACCATTTCATTTCAGCTAATGATAGATTCATTACACTTATAACATATGTTTTAACAGTTAAAACATTGTTCTCTTATCTCTGACAATAATCTCAAATCGAGGCTTTAATTACCTACCAGTAGACATGCATCTTATGTATTGAAGATAAAAGCACATATAAAAGTACTACTTAAGGAACGCCAGAGCCGGTTTTTTGGTCTATTTTAGAATCATCAGGTAATGTACTTGTATTGAACACTTGATGTTTTGGAGATTTCGATCTACAAGGCAAAGATTCTTTGGTTGAGATATTTGATAAGCAATGTTTGACGATATATCTGAGAACGCGATCATTAGTTATTCTTTCATGTAAAAGGGGGCATAGGTGTTTGTGTCCGTAATTAGTTTTGTCTTTAAGAAATGCTTCTTATATGCAACCTATCTTCTTTATGTTTACGGGCTCCTCAATTCACCGTTTCCTAGAAATTCCCGCGTAAATCAACCGTAATGGATTCGAACTACATCGAGTAATCCGGGCCAATTGCGTGATAAGAAAATGTATAGATCATTTACGATAACGTATCAGAGTGTTAAATTTCTAACACATTGTACAGTGTTGACAAATTAAAATATTTATTAGAAACTTATTTTCAAAAATTTCATTCGGACGAAATTCTGATGTATTTTTATACAAATTTTACTTATAGAACGACACGACCTGCGACAGAACACTGCAATGCACGGTACTGCGCTGTACAGCACGAAAAGGAACAACACAGAACTGAAAAGTAGGAACAGTACTAAGATTGACATGTTTTTAAAAAGGTAATTTGTTTTATTTGATACAATTAAGAAGATGAGTCCTAAACACTGACAAGAAGGCAAAAAGTACATAATGATTCTGTGATAACGCCACAATGTGTACTCAAAGTTCTATAACTTCTTGACTGAAAGAAATTTTTACAATTAAAATACCTGGCAATAATGTGGTCATAACGATATTTATAGAACCACTAGATCTATTTTAATATTACGCTGCAGAAATATCTAACAAATCTAAATTAAATTATCCAAACAGATTCGCTGATTATAATTTTTATTACATGAATCTTTTTTCTTTCTTAAGTAAAAATAACCCTTCCAAACTATGATAATGATGTTTAAAAAGAAATCAGACAGCGTTCGTATGGCTTGTAATTTGTTTAAATAGAGTCTCGCTGCGTGAAGGTGATACATAAATGATATCAGATCGTATCTTAATTTTGTTAGCCCAAAATCAAAATTGACAGAGAGCGTTTAAGATGAAAATGAATGTTAAGGCCCCGTGATTATATCGCCGATCTATTTCACTTAAATGAGATATAAAACATCTAGGAAACCTGATATGATCTCGGTCTATGATAAGTTTAAATGGCGACATAAGACTTCCGTAGGTTAACCCGAATAGCGAGGTCTTAATACTTTTTTTAACGAAAGAAAAACACATGCTCTTGCCGCATAATAAATGCTTTGGGGGATTGTTTTTATATCTCCTTTAAAATACTTGTTTCTAATTAGATCTATTATGATATCCATATATAAGTTCATTATAGGTTTTATATTATTATTTGTACATGGTCTCGTGAAAAAACACTGTTTGAGGACCTCTGTAAAGGAAGTCTTATTTTTTTTTAATATTAAAGATAAGAATAAAAAAAAACATATATATGTATGTAGTCTTAACAATGGCACGTTTTGTAACGCTTTTTTCATATCATTTTTTTTAAATTGAAGTATTTAAGCACTCCGAACGCAAATTCAAAAGAAGAATTCCTTAACTATGCAAGGGTTGTCAAAACAGTTTCATCCAGTTGTACAGAGTTTATGCACTTTGTTAAACTGTTTTGAGTGGATTATCGTGATGAAAAGAACGCACGAGCGTGCATAGTTTTGTTGGGAAAAAAGGCGTATTGCGGTTTAATGAGATGTTGCGCGGCATACTTGTGGTTAATACTACTGAATTGTGTGTCTATATTTTATTGACGGTTTAGCATTATCACGCCAATAAAGAACTTAATATTGTCTTCTGAAATTTGTCATTTAAAAATTGATTATTTTCTGATAAAAATGGAAATATATTTAACATGTTTTCTGCACAGTTTGGTAATGCTTGAGAACCCTGAGAAATTCTTAGTTTGTGGCAAGTTTTGACAGTTAATTATTGTATAGAAATTTATCAAAGAAAATTTTGTAAATGATAATACATGTAGGGCTATCAATAGTGCTAAAATAAATGTAATACTATAGATACATAATTATAGGCAATTAAAAAGTTAACAACTGCAGAAACTGAATCATTGCTTCTCCCTCCGGCATGCATCCCCTTTTCTCACACGTCCACCCCCTATTTCTCCCCCATGTACCCCTCTTCTCCCCATTCCCACCCCCCCATTCTCCCACATTCATTCCCTCTTCTCCCGCATTCACTCCATATACCCTCTTCTAGCCCCAACCATACCTTCTCCTCCGCTATACGTCAACTCAATTCCTTTCCCTCTCCTCCCCCAACCATCCCCTCTCCTCCTCCATCCATCCCCTTTACTCCCCATACATCCTATCTCCTCCCCCAACCATCTAATCTCATCCCCTATCCGCAACTTCCCTCCCTTCCCAGACTCAATTCTTACATGAGTATGATAAAATATCAATTAACTAATTAATTATCTACTAAATATATGACGTACGTAAATTACATATTTTATTTTTTATTGCACACACAACTATTCCTGCACTTTGGTAAGCACTGAAATCCCTTAATAAATTTGATATTTTATTCAAAACTTTCTATTTCTGATACAAACCGATCAAACTTTAAAGGAAAATTAAATGAACAGCAATAAAATTAAAATTTCAATTGAACCGACAGTTGTCGAATACTTGAAATAACATACGTTTGAAACAATTTTATTTTCACATCAATTGATCAAACCTCACAATTCAAATGCCATTTCTCAATAAATAAACATTAAATTTTATGCAAAACAAATCGTATTACATCAATTAAAAGGTAAATATGCACAATTTTATAATTAATTTTAAGAGCTGATTAAAATGGAAATTATTAGAGTCTGTATATTTTAATTACCTCATTTAAACATATAGTCTACAAAGCATCATCAGAAATAACTTCTTACTTAATGGTAAGGCCAAACATATGAATGTTACTTGTTTCCGGTAAAGCTAAGAAGTCTTGTTCCTATTCCAATCTTTCCCGCCAATATGAAAAGGAGGCTCGCTTTACAAGACTTTCAATCAATGCAATATTTCTATTATATCAAAATGAAATATTGGCTTTATCTCATCAATTTAATTTCGTGTTCTATAGGCTAATAATGCCGTAAAGTTCGGCAGAAACAAAATCAAAAGGAGCGTTCGGAAACCGACAGCAGACAGGAAAACTTTTTGGCCTAACCAGAAACAGACTCTGCTACTTCGTAAAACACTTGTTCACTAATGAATTACTTTAAGAGTCAATTAACATGCATCTTAGCATAGCAGATATCATGTCGAACATTAAAACAAGTAATGAGAAATATAAAAGACATGAAAACTTAACAGAACTCATCCGAAACAAGTGCAAAGTAGCATGCGAAGAGACGAGCGTATAAGAGGGTAATTTAAAGAAAGCAAGAATCTGCTTTTTCAAGCAATTAAAGCTGATACATACAATACGAAATATTCCTGGTAATATTTGAGAGTATAAGTTCTTTATTTCGTTTAGTAATTATTTATAGGTAGCTGGAATGTTGAAAAATAGAAATATGCAGTAGGCTTCACTGTGCACAGGTGTACCTTTCCTTTCCAAGAAAAAAGCTAACAAATGCTCAAGAATGAATGTTTCACTAATTATATCAATTTTATTATCTCATTTATTCGTACACAGCATGTTGGCATTGTCACGGTATTTAAAATTTGTCTTGTAGCTTTTATCAATGAATTTAGCAAGAAAACAAAATATCAAATGACATTAATGGCAGTTTTCTGGCTCGAGTTATGAAAATTGGGTTCTTTTTCAGCGACGGGGCGCATTTAAATCTTGAAATCCTGCCGCGCCTCGTGAAAGAAAAGTTGGTATGACAAATGACCGGTGCAATGTACACTTAGTCTGCACGCATATACATAAAACAGTTTTCAATGTTATTAAAGTATTAAATTTCATCAAATACATAACTTGAGGTGTGAAATGAAAAAGGTTTGTACTTAAAACTTGTTTTACCCATAATTCATCGGTAACTACGGAAAAGTTTGTCCCCCTCTTCTGTAATACGGTTTTATAAAAGCAGATTCTGATATATATACTATAACCACCTTTTAACATGTGTCCCGTAATGCTTCAAAATTATTTAAAGAAGATGTAAATATAAAAAAAAATTCTTATTTCTACTTCAGAAATCGATAATTTATAAAATGATATGAAATAAGATCCCAATCATGTCAGGAATACTAATTCATTCGGATGCATTTTTTCCCATTTCTTAACCAATTTGTAGAAACACGACTTACTTTTGCATATAAATGATACTTTTAAAATGTGGTTTTCCAAATGTAACATTTTTTCAGTAGTATTTCGTAACCTTTTATAGATATAATTACATTACATTCATGGTAACTAGGACTTATGTTGAAAAAAATCATTTTTCAATTTAAATTTTCTTTCAATCTGTAAATATTTTTTAAATCCCCATCTGACACTTTCACGGTAAATCAGCGTTTAATAGAGTCCCAACTGTGTTCATGCATGGCGCAAATCGAGTGTTTCTACAGGATCTACTTTTCCACAATACGTGTCTGTCGCAACAGTGACAAGTCGCCGGATGAGATGTATTCCTCCGCGCGCAATGATGCTGGGACCATTTAACTGCTGTGTAATACGATGATGAAGCGGTTAAAAAAGACAAGCTTGCAAATGTCAAATGCAAAAAGGACGGGGAGAAGGCTACGCATCATGAAAGCAATTTGATAACTAAATTGAAAAATATATAAGTTGATGTCGAAGCAGATGGATGATGAAGAGGATATACACTAGAAATATATATCCTACTTAACGAATAATATACCCTAGTCAGCAATCTTCTTTGAAGATAATAAGATATATAAAAACAACTGTAATCAACCCATGCAAAAACACAATAACAGAAACTATATTGCGCTTCGGTATCTATTTAGTTTTTTTATGACTTACGAAACGGTTTGCTAATCAGTTGCTAATTACATTTTCAATTAACCGTTGAATGTGTATCCTTCTGTTTTATGACAGTGTCTTCTCTCACAAGTTCTGACTAAATGTCATCACCCCACATCGTTAATGGTGCGGAATACTTCGGTTTTTATCGATCAATGACTCCGCATCCGATCAGGTTTCTATAAGAGCCCACGTGAGGCGTGAAATTAGACGCGGTTTTTAATTGTTAAAACACAAAACGATGCGTTTCACAAGAAAAACAAACGTTTCTCCAACCAGGCATTGATTGATGCCTTGAAAAAGGAGAAAAAAATCGGATCGTGTTCACCCAAAAACAATGTCTTTGATGAAAGACTCGATTCGGGGTGAAAGGGGAGCGAACTGCGGGAAACATCATTTTTGCAGATGACAAATACGTGCAAATCATATTTGATTGCTTTTTCGTCCTTTTCCCTTTTAACAGAACACTAGTGTATTACAGACGAATAGAACAAACATCAATAATAAAACCGGAAACGAGTGAAAAAAACAACAACAACAAACTGATAACGAACTTAAGGTCAAAGTCAAACTTGTTTCAATTTCTGCATGTCTTGCAAAATAGTAAAATAATGAGGAAAAAAGAATCGTACACGATATGTATGAATCGGTGTGTGAATTTTTCGCATTACTGGCAGTTCTGTAGACATCATTCGTTTCGATTTAATCGATCAAACAGCAATTCCTTTATGACAACAAGTTATATAACAAATTGTGCAAAAGATATGCATCAAATATGATTAATATTTCTTTCTCTGATTTATTTTATATGTATTTACTTCATACAAAATGGGATGTAGTGATTTTTTTGCAATTCGAGCTATATCGTAAAGAAATGCAAAATAAGTAGTATTTATATAATATGATGTATATTTATATAATTAATAGGGGGTATATAAATGCATTACAATCTCTTTGAAGTGGAGATATTTACAGATGTGGATGTTTGCACATATTAATCAAGAAAGTACTTGGAGAGTTAAATGGTGTTTTGTCAAACATTCAGGGGTAGATTACGTATAAATTCAAGCCCTATCTTTAGTATGACTCAGTCGTATAAAAAATATGAAAGATTGTATTTTGGTAACGAGCACCATAGATACAAAGGTACGCTTTAAAAACAAAGTCTTTTTTTCTTTCTTTAAATTAGCGATCTATTGCAAAGATGTGTTATTAAAGGAACTCTACCACAGTTTTTTTACATGATTGAAATATTAAAATGTTTTTCAAGAGATTTATATACTAGTAGATGTAGCTCATGACCAATAACTTGTGTGCAAATTTTCAGATCATTCCTTCGCTCCGTTTTTCCAGAATCATCATTTCTATTGTGCAAAATGACACAAAAATGTAAACCGTTGCAACGTTTTTCACTAAAATTGAGCTAAGAATCACACAAAAAAAAAAATTTTTGTTTTAATTCTGGACATATTTCTTTATTATCATTTTCATTTGCAGCTGTTTTTTCAGTTCAAGTGCCTCAGTTATTTAATGTTAGAATTTCAAATATATGTTGGAATCTAACTCTATCGTATTTAGATTGACATATCATTCCGCAAGTATGATTGTGTGTCGTCTGCTACGACAATTCAACGGTTTGCGCGCTCATTGGACTATTTGGAAAGTATTACATTTCCTTCGATAGTATGTATATCAAAATAGTTACTTATCTTACACTATACAAGGAGTACTACATTACCATACACTACACATTATATACAGTTTATATTGTAATCTTTTCAAATACAAAAAGCATAACAACTGAATTAAAACTATATAAAAGTACCCTGATATCAAAATACATAATGCTGTGGTGTTGCATATATCAAATAAACATAAATATATAGTTTCATAATGTAAATACATATGTATTTCAAAGATTTGAATAAATTGACGTTAACACTGCAGTGAGTTGTGTGAAGGAAATTAAAAAAATAAACGAAATATACATGTTTGCGTTTGTATGTTTTGGGTCAACAATGAAAAAGTCCCAGTCTAAAGATAAGTACTCACACGCAAGCACCAGTCTGACAATTTAAAGTGCACGCACGAAAAATGTCATTGCAGAAAAAACGAGACTTAAGTATTATACTGATAAAAGTGCACGCACGAAAAAATCGTGAATTCGGCAGACGAGACATTTTATAAATGATCAAACTGAGATATCGCTGTAAAAAAACAGAGCTCATTTCTTTGCATGGCGTCTTTACATTGAAATTGTAACTTTTTCAATAACCACATTCTGCCATATTTAATAATCAAATAATTATTTAAAATATAACATTCCGAAATGTAATGAATATCTAACTCCTCATTTATTCATATAGGAGATGAATATGGCATATGCAATGAAGAGAGATAATGTTTCAATTGAGATAGTGATACAAATCTAACCATGTATTGACAACAATCTTAAATACAAACTAAAAGTATATGATATATTTATACGTATTTTTGTGCTGTGATTCTGCACGTTTTTGTTATTACCCTAAATTCCAAGTTGGTAGCTTTTTTATGTTTTATGCCGTATTTTCTGTTATCATTATGTATCATTTATATGTATTTTTTTGTTATTATCCGGTATTTTGTGTTATATCCTGTAGTTTGTGTTATTACCCAGTATTTGTGTTATTGTCCTGTAGTTTGTGTTATTATCCCGTAGTTTGTATTATTACCCTGTATTTATTCTCCTGAAGTTTTGTGTTATTATCTTATTTTGGGTTATTATCCTGTAGTTTATGTTATTATCTTGTATTTGTGTTATTATCGTGTAGTTTGTATTATCATCCTATATTGTTGTTATTATTCTGTAGTTTGTGTTACTATCCTGTAGTTTGTGTTCCTTTTCTGTACGTTTTGTTATTGCCCTGTGATTTTTGTCATTATGTAGTTTATGTTATTATCCTGTATTTTTGTTACTATCCTGAAGTTTGTGTTATTACCCTAAAGTTTGTGTTTTTCATGTAGTTTGTGCTATTATTCTGTATTTTGTGTAATTTTTACGTATGTTGTGTCATGTAAGACAATTCGAAGAAAACGTTAGACAATGACGTGCTATTTTATCTATTACCAATTTGATTGAGTACGTGTATACGTAAAAGAGCACAAGCATGCGCTGATGAAAAAAAGTGATTTCTTGATGTGAAAATGATTCGATTTACTAGTAGTATATCCATAGCACATGGCATTTCACTCAAAGATTAACAATTTTAACTATATTGTATTACATTATTGACGAGTCATTCTTTCGTAATATCTAAAGAAAGATGAGACTTAAATACAATTGATGCTTATATTTTCATTTGAATTTCTATTTTACCGTCATCTGTACTTGAAAAGATAAAAAAAAATAAAACTACAGATTATACAGTTCGATACCATTCACGGTAGGGTCACGATATTGAATAGAGGGTGGATTCGAAATCGAGTTAAATTAAACTGTCTATATAAGGAAAATAATTATTTGAGTAAATACGACGCATTCAAATACTACCCGAAATACTTTTACATAGTTCATAAATTTTACAATTAAGAAAAACTTTGCCCTGTATAATTAGGGTTGGTTTTTTTCTTGTTCAACATTTTCAAATAAGGAATGTTATTTTAAGTTGTAGGTAATACTTGTGAAATTCGTAGTATTTTCTAAAGTGCACGTGGGAATGTTTTCGTCACCAAATATCTAATATAGTAATAGTAGCATTTTTGTTACTTAAAAATGTATTTGCAAAGAAATACGAAAATCGTACGTGCAGTATACGAAAATGACCGATGATTGTCGATTACGCTTCGGTGGAGTTAGAGTCCAACTGCCACATTATAATAGGAGAATTGTTCCCAAGTAAATTAGCCGTGGCGATAGACAAGATTTAAAAAATTATGGCATTTTATTATAACATTAAATGCTCCGAAGGTATTCTTATTGAAACGCGAAGATAATAAATGACGGCACGGAATTGCTAGATAAAAACCGTGTCCAATTATGACACACCTGTCCTAGCTTTGAGGGGGTTTAACATTCACAATTATAATACTTTTTTGCTTGATGTTTTTTTTAACGGTCTGGGTTATTAAGTATAAATATTCTTCATAAAATTTACTTGTCAGTAGTTTTCATAGATCTTGACATAAGAATATCATACATGTCAAAGGCGGTTTATGATGACACTATGCAATTAGGTATCATTTGGTATAAACGGTCCATGGTTGTACTTTTCTACAAACACATAAAAGAAGTACAGAATAATGAGTGTAATCAAAGCATGCACAGATATTCAGGACTCCATTGTTAAATTGGTGAAAAACAGATCTCTTGCTGATCCTGGCGGTGGTTTTGGCACTTACATGTGGTTGCAGCACAGTTTTTCATTTAAGGGCAAAGCAAAGCCTTATATAAACCCATTGTGGTGATAAAAAACTGTTTGAAAACCAATGAAATACTGATGACCAAGTGACCAGTATCAATGCTGGATATTTATATAACTTTTCTTTATTTAATATGAATATCTATTAAAGTTTTTAAAGATTTTGTTGTTTTTATGCCGATGAATTTAGTGTTCATATAAATAAAATTCTTCTAAATCGTTTAATTTTTCTACAAATTTAGACCCAATTTTCATGTTTCCTGAATCATTAACAAATAACTCCTGACAACTCTATTCACTCATAACTATCTTTTTTTTAATTCATATAGATAGGAAGCTTCTTTGATCTTTATGAGATACGGAAAGTTACGAAAGATACCGAATTTTCACGAACAAGGGATCCCGTACTTCGAGCCTAAAGTTCGAACAAGCAGGTGTGGCCTCTTCCAACTTGCCCCTTTGCCCTTTTTACATGTAACTTTGATAAGCCAGGTATTACAGTCCACTATTTCAATCCTTAACCCAAATACTAGAGCCCAAACGTGCTAATTTATCACTGTGGGCTGTGTTTTTATCATGGTCATTTATCAAGCCTTTCACAAAAAAGATATACCCCATAGAAAAACTAACACCTTAAAATTATCGGCAAGCGATAAAAATGTTTTCGTTTGCTCACTATGCCCCCAATTGCCGGGAAATTAATGGCCCAGGAGTCGGTTAACACATGTATGAGGACCTGATATTTTTGTATCATTTATGAATGAACACAACTTCAAACGTTTGCGAATGAAAACTTGAGAGATTGTCTATCTGAAGTTGATTATAAAAGAAATGTATAAATAAGTGTAAGGGTGAAAGTAAAAAAGTTTTTCTGTACGGTGACGAAACTTCAAATTTACACTGCAATAAATAAGATAGCAATAAAAGAGTTTTTTTCCCCTTAGTGAAATATTTTGTCACTTAAAAGACTTGATACAGGGTACGATAACGACCCATAAAGCATTGAGTGAAGGGGTCTATAACAGTTAGAACACGATGATTGAAAAGTGATATAATGATAAAAACATTTTAAAATTTTAATTTGATACCTGGCAATATTCGTCATATCATACAATTGCATCAAGTCTTTTGACCAGAAAAAAACCTTCCAGGGAGCCGTCTTATCAACGATCGTACGATTTTGGAAATCTTAGCGTACGATTTTGATCTACGATTGTCGTACGCTCGATCGTAAGACTGTCTTATCAACGCGGTCGTACGTTCAACCTAAAATCTTACAATTTTCATAAGCGTACGATTCTTACGCCTGCGCACTAACACGTACTCTTCAAAAAAGGAGGTAACGCGCATTTTAATGTCAAACTTGAAATACGATGTCTGCTACAATTCAGCGATGTCTGACAAGGCAAGAAAAGTTAATTGGACAACTCAAGAGCGTGATATGCTCATAAGCAAGTGTGAAACTGCTGATGTAGCCACCGGCAAGTTTTCACAGACAATTACAGCCGCGGACAAAGCCCGTTTTTGGGCGGATGTACAGTGTAGTGGAAAGGTAACCAGCAATGTTTATTATTAAAGATCATTTACGATATTTACATGTATATTTACATAAATTGTACTTGCAAAACTTTATATATCGCTTTAAAACATCTAAAAGGCTTAAATTACAGCCGTGGTCTGTAGCGGTACTGATTCAATGTCACTCGATCTACTCTCGGATTAGTTCTATTTCACAATATACAAAGAATGACATATCTGATATATACATGTATTTAACTACTTTGACCCATATTTTATGTTATTTCTTTCATTCATTTTTCAGCAAATTTTACAAATTTTTGACATAAAATAAATTCGACCAATTGCCACTTTCTATAAGTTGACCAATTCTATAAAATAGACTGGTTTGGATTATTATATTTTTTCTTTATTTTGCTTAGTTTGTGATATTTTCGTAGACGTTAACGTTGTCACCAGTTGCCATCAAGTACCCTTAGTGTTGCCCCTGCTGTCTTTAATAGTGTTAGGTCGTTCGGGGGACAAATTACATTTGCAAAGCATATTTAAATGACATCTTTGACCAAAAAGTATTTAGGAAATAAAACGTTCTACGTTCGTCATCTATATGGTCATCAGCTAGAATAGACGTTATCCGGACTCGGCAAATGTGCGCTTTCCCAATTTATTTTAGGGGTGCAAACTAAAGCTTTACGGTGCTCTACCGTTTACAATAGAAAGAACAAAAATTGTTACGCTTTTAATCGATATATAAACCAAGCTGTAATTGTAAAAGTCTATTTGTACCCCGGGACTAGACGAAAAAATAACCAATACTCTACAAAATGCCCGAAAATCAGGCATTTTAAACGTTTTAGCAAGCTGTATAACATTTAAACGGCTTGACAATTACAACTTTAGCCGCCGCGTGACCCGTTGACCAAGACTAGTTCTGCTTAAAAAAAACCTAGTTCCCATAGATAGAATTGTAATTAGATGCTTGTATTGTATGGAATTATTTTTCTTCTACATATCCGTGTCTATAAGTGTATTTCAAATTTGAATTGACTGTACTCAAAAATAGTTTAAGTTTGTCTTTAATAGTAAATCGAGACAGGGTTGTACAGCATAATACGAAAGACCAGGCCTGAGCCGTCTTTATCAGGAAAACGGGTATCTCAGGTCAGCGTGGATTTTTGTTATATTGTTAGCAATGGGTCGTTTGACATGATCCTGCGATATGACTACTCCATTCATGTTTGTTTTTGTCAGACGGGTACACAAACATGTTTACGTTGGATAATTTATCTTGAAGATAGGCAGAGATAATTAAAAATACAGCTGAGAATCAGACTGCGAGGTTAAGTCCCCGGATTAATTTAATGTATATTTTTCTTAAAGGATTGCCAAAATTGGTGATTTTTTTTCTTTGATTTGATAAATAGACTTTTATTTCGGCAAAATTTTGAAGCGTTTCTTTGTATATGATTTCATCCATTAAGAACATTAATGTCAGCATGAAGGCTAACATAAATACAGCCTGGCTTTAGAGGCCGTTACCTTCTCTCTTGATGAACAATATTAAAAACCTATTCATCATTGGAGAATAGAAACGCTGACTAACATAAGATGCAAGTATGAGTATTACCTCCCTTTACAATTTCATTCTGTTTGATTTTAATGATTTATTTTATTTACAGAGAAGATGTTAAGCTTGTTCTCCAACAAAAAAAACCCTATTTTATAAAGTGGTATATGTATCAATACTTTTATATCAGAATGATATTTAAAACATCATGTCTTGAAATGCCATTTATTACATTTCTGCTCAATTCGAAGTCCGAATCTTTATTCTTCTTCTATGAGCTATATATAGATCAAGCAGTCTGCCTCTCAACCCAAAGATCGTTGGTTCATTCCTTTCTTTAGACACGCCAAATCTTCCGCATATAACAACAGTACTTGTTTGTTCCGGGAAGCGAACTCCAGCCAGTTTAATAAGTTACAAGAACTTGATTCATCAACGAATACAAATAAGCATGCTTAAAGTAATCGAACAAAAATATTTTCAAGCTAATATTTATCTCCTCATATAAATAATCTCTACAAACATAAAACAGAAATGTGAAAAAGCCGCATTGTCCTTTGCCGAGAAGAAACACACTATTTTCATATCAGAAGTTAAGTATATAACCTTTTAAAAAGATCAGATGATTCTTTGGATGATAAAAACTACTAAAGAGTAGGGAAGAACAGCGGTGTAAATGAATAATTTTCCTATAATTACAAGGTGAAATTCGTTTACATCAAACAGAAAGAAGATGTAATAAAACAAACAAGTAACCTGTTACATGCTTCAAACCGACGGTGAAAAACAAATGAATATCAAGTAACGTTCTTTACTCTATCATCCATTTACAAGGTCTATGAAAGAACTTTTTGTTTGGTGTTAAACTATTGCCCATTCATAACGGTGAATATTAAGCATGTATTCAATGTTGGTTTAATATTAATGCTATCTTTGGTATGCCTTTTACATTGGGAGGTTACGTCATTTTTTCCAGACATATTACTGGTGTTGGGAGAACTTGCATGTTCAAACAAGGAAATGTAATGGTGCAGTGGGTACCGAAATATGCTTTGTTCAACTTTTATTACTATAATATTACTATTGTATTATTTATTTGATATAGTGGTTTGAATGCAAATAGAAACTTCACCTTTTAAGGTTATGGCAACAATTCTGGAATGCGTGCTTCTCTATTGACATAATATTGTCATTCTTCCGGCGTTTCCGCACTGGTGACGTCAAACGGTGCTTATACTATTTAGCCGTCGTGTAAATAAAACAAGACGGACTATTTTTTACAACATGTTCTATATACGATGTAATTAGAAAGTTAAACTGTCATAATTTGTTTCCCAAATACATTAAATAGTTCCTAATCATTTCATCTTGTTTGTAAATCGTTTTATTTTATTATTAAACAGAAATGTAGGGGGCGTGTGCAACATATGAAAAGGCGGTGAAAGGCCTAGTTAGGTATCAAAAGAGTATTTCTAAATTAAAATATGGACCAAGATTGGTGTCAATACAAATTAGCACTTTTAAGTAAGAAACATACAAAGTAAATACCTGAAACTGGGACATAATAATGTATAGATTTTACAGCTATTATGTAGACCTCACAACTTAATGTAAATATTTGAAATGTCTCCAAAAGTTATTTTTCAACTTCCGTAGCTAATGACGAAAGTTTGTATCACATAACCTTTTGCAATTGCAGTCCCCCCCCCCCAAGTAAATAGATTAATTGACCGCAGTGTGTACACATCGTAGAAGTACACTTCCATGTATATAAGTATTAAAAAAAACGTAACATTCATAGGCAATTCCAAAAAAAATGCAAAATTCACAGACACCAATTGATTCAAGGTGATACCGTAAACAAAACTCAAAACTGGTTCTTCTTCCTTCATCAATTTATTCTTTTTTTTTCTCTCTCTCGTTAAGTTTAATAATCCTTATCGGATATTTTCATATCTCAAACCATTTATGATATTTGATCTATTTATAGATTTTGGCGCATAAACTCACGTGCGCGCGTGCATCGGTGCATGGTGTCTCATGGTGAGTTTTGCATCCTCCCACGACTGCGACTATGCAATTTTGTAAACCCGATGAATATTTCATATAATACTGTATTTGATCATTTCGATAATCCCTTTAAACCGTTTTAAGTTGTCAAAAAAGATCAAAGCATTTCTAATGATATATATTGCTTACTTTTTACATCCGCTTCACCAGATAGGTATATGCAGCATTTATAACTTGATATTTTTACTAATTTGATGCAAGAAATATGATGAAGATTTGATACATTTAATGAAAATATTATTGATGCGCAAGAGATATATTAAAGTACTGGCGGGTGTTAGTTATCATCTCTTTATTATTTCAGTCTTACAGTCTAATCTGAATTGTTAAAGACGCCCTTGTTAAAACGCGGCATCATTAGATGTTAGCACGTGATTAAGGCGACAATGCGTACAAACACACGTTCGTCAAGTTTGTTCTACAAAGTTAAATGTATCCTTAGCACGCGACATTACGGTCGCGCGCCTTATTTACTAACTTTCATAGATGTTAATGTATTAATTACTTTTCAATTACCATCTTTGTAAAAAAGAAGTTGGCATTTAGCGTAAAATTTTTGACATTTCGCACATTAAAATAAACATGACGTCCTCGGCCTTCCATATAATTAGAACAGTATCAATAGATGTATATTAAAATCATTTTATTTGTACAGTCAGCGACTTTGACATTTTATTTTCGGGTCATGGGTATGAAAACTTTGTTTACTGTCTTCTCAGTATACACTATAAACTTTAATTTCTTGATAGGAAAAAAATAACTAAATCAAATCATTAACTTTCCTGGCACGACATATTGACTCAAACCTAATAATATAACAATTTAACGTCAATTAGGAAATATTTTCTTCTTTTTATTAACGATTTAGATTAAACAAACTTGTAGAGAATTCTTTAAGTCTACAAAGTAGAATACATTAAATATGATATTTTTTGCAATATTATGTGTGTGAACATTTTGGGGACAATAATGCCAGCGCATTTTTTTGTCGTTTGATACAACATAATCGTTTTTACCAGGTGTTTAATTGTACGGGATTTGAATTAGCTAGAAAAGTTAATACAAATATGCTACTTAAATTAGCTAATGATATGTATGAAGTATTGAGGGTACGGTGTGATTCGGTTCAAAAAGGCGGGAAAAGCACACATTGCAGTAACGTGTGAGGTAACGATATATACATAAAAGTCGTCTGCGCAGTGTTTACATGGCAGACGATAACGTATCATTTGTTTTACAAGAGAAAATATGGTGAAATACACGAAACACAATAATTTCAGTTGATAAAAGGCCAATTAAGCCCTAAAATGCATTTAATTTTATTCTCAAAAGTGTTTTATTTCTGGTGTCCTGTTAAAGATTCGGAAATGTTACTCATACAGGCGTAATCCTGTGAAAATTGTGCTTTCAAAGGTTAAAATGTTACATTTTATAACCGTCTTTTCCCATTTAAATCAATTAAATCACTCTAATTTAAATCAATACAATTACTAGACGAACGTTTTCTTTTTTCATCAAACATTTAGTTATCTCTGATCAAAACAAATTTACAAATTAATTAAGAATGTTTTTCATCTTACACGGAATGTCGACTGTATTGAAGTAAAATTATCGCTTTAACACGAATGACTTTGCGGTTTTTTTTGCTTTGTTTCTGTTTTGATGTTGTTGCTGCTGCTGCTGCTGCTGCTGTTGTTGTTGTTGTTGTTACTGTTGATAATTATTAGATCTTTAATTATAATTGTTGTTGTTGTTGTTGTTGTTGTTGTTGATGATGATGATGATGATGATGATGATGATGATGAAGATGATGATGTTGATGATGATGATGTAGTTGTTGATGTTGTCCATACTGTTTTGCGTTGAACTAAATTATCATCATTTGCCCATTGTAGGGGGTTGTAATAATTCGCTTATTTCATTAAAATAAAAGCTGAACTTTAGAGAAAGACATGTTTATTTGATTGCAAGAATCTTCAATGGCAACAACAACGAAAACATTGTCAAACGGAAGCAAAGAGTTATGTAATCAAAGAACAGTTATTTGAAACGCGCCTTTGATCTTCAACAACTATTTCATTAATAATCTGTGAATATAAATTTATAAGAATCATAAAGTATAAACAATTCGTATTAACACGTAACCTTAATTAAAACAATATTGCATTTGAAAAGGCAGAGTCATTGTTACATTAAAACAAATAAAAATCGTAAAATGATCAAAATTACCCACCTACCGCCGTACTGCCGCGTGAATTAGCCCGGGAAACCAAAGTTAAGACTAAAACAATTACGAGTGTCAAGAACAAAGCGTTTTCATCACAGGAAGTGAGAAAAAAACATTCCTCGAGGTCCTGCATTTTATTGCATGTTGCATGATTTTGTCATTAAGCAGATACATCTTGGCGTCGCAAGTCCTAATCGGGTTATTTACGTGTTGTTTTTCAAACAATCGTATGTCATATTTATATGCAGATGAGCGCATATATCAATTAATTCTCATTCCGAAGTCATTTTCTCTTGTTCATAAAACGACTGATGAAAGAAAAGGGCCCCGAGAAGATGTTTTATTCATACCTCGTTTTTATAAATTATATCAATCGAATGATCATACACTAGAAGGCGGCAACTTAGCCTTTCAGACACTTAAAGTTTAAGATTTATTTATCTCAATCGATACTGAATCTAATGAAACTTAAACATTTAATTACGTCACCATTAATTTTATGCAATCATACTAGTATATTATAGGTTTATTTTCCACTAATTTGGGGACATAATTTTATATTATCTCACTTAATTATATATTTCAAATAAATAATTGTAAACAAATTAAATATGGTCTAGTGCTCATTGTCGCGAAAATATATTACAATTTTGTCCTAGTTTAATACCGTCGTGTTACGTTCTTCTTACTAGCTCTTTCGTTACATTTATACGCATGTTGTTCCGTATGTCGAACATGCAGACGCAAAAATGATATATCTTAAATGTGAATGAAATCTTAAATAAAGCTAATGTTTTGTAATGAAGCTGATATTAACATTTTTTGTCTTTTTTGTGTGCAACATTGCATGTTATAAACTTAAATAACCTATTTTGAAGTGGTTAATTCCCGTGCAAATTATCATAATATCTGCAGATCAACTCGTAATGTAAATTTAACGAAGATATCATTACATTATAATCTCTTTTCATTTTATTTAAGCAGTAGACAATTTCGGGGTATAAATTTTTATAGTTCAGAAAGGACTAAAGGCAAACGAACAGATGGGTAAAACAGAAGAGAATATGGCATATATTCTGAAAAAGACTTTGTCCAGCCCTCATTTTTCATCAACACCATTTAATAAAGGAACCTATATTTTGACAGGATCCAATCGTAAAAAAAATGTAAAAAATAACAAGCCAAACTCGTCGCTCTCCGTAACTTCTGTCGGCCAAATTCGTCAAACTCCGTGACTAATGTCGGCCAGCTTCGTCACTGTTGCTAAACATGCTGTTCATTTATCAAAACCCTTTTTAACACTACAAGTTGTTTTCATATTATTATGGTGATATTTGGAGAATTTGAACAAAATATGATCATATAATTTTACGCACATTAATTATATGAGCCGCGTCACGACAAAACCAACATAGTGGGTTTGCGACCAGCATGGATCCAGACCAGCCTGCGCCTCCGCGCAGTCTGATCAGGATCCATGCTGTTCGCTATCAGTTTGCTACTTGAAATAGGGTTTGTAAGCGAACAGCATGGATCCTGATCAGACTGCTCGGATGCGCAGGCTGGTCTGGATCCATGCTGGTCGCAAACCCATTATGTTGGCTTTGTCGTGACGCGGCTCATATACGATTTTAGAAGATTTGGCATTGTTTTCGCGCATGCGCTTTCCGCTTTATTGAAATTAATTCAATTTATGTAAACTTCGGTATGTTTTTACTAAAACAAATATTCTAGTCATTACAATTAATCTATTTATCATGATTATAGCTTCATACCATTATAAAAGCGATAAAGTAACAATGATCGTTTTAATAACTCTTGTTCACCTGAACGCTTATTAGGTCTTTTTGAAACTTCCTATTGGTTACTATTAATGGATTTCTTTATTATCAAGGGATTATTATCAAATTAAGTGTAATAAAAACTGAACCTGTTTGAATTATGAAAGGATCGTAAAAGTTGAAATAATCATATTGAACTTGGTGCACACAAGACGTGTTACAAGCACACACGACGGATGACCACGAGAAAAACGTGCTGTTTTAGAAAAGCTGCAGCTTACAGAGTTTGGTCCCCAAAACTTTGTATATTTTTCATTATTTTACAGCCTTCTAGGTGAGTAACTTTAATATATGGGAAAAAACAACGCTGAGTACAACGGGAATTTACAATTTTACTATCGGAAGCGAAAAAAAAACCGTAACTGAGTCAGACTTTTACTACGTACTTCATATTAAACTATGCGATTGTAACAACTTTATTATAACTAGATAAAGCATCGCAATATTTACAAATTTTACTAGGTTTTTATGACCTTTTTATGACAATTAAGATGGCTGATAGCCGGTATCTGCGAGTAAAGCGTACAACGGAATTTGACAGGTTTTTGTTACAAAACTTAACTCAAATGCACCCGAATAGCACATATAACAAAACGAAATAAAACATTAATGAAAGTGTCACACGCGTGATTTATGTGCTGCTCGAAATTTATCCAGGATCATTTATAGTAGGGAATACATTAAGTTTAAATGATTTATTTGAGACAAACCTTTTACGTAATATCTGATAATCAATATACCCCTTTCTTTCATCTATGTTTACACAACTGCCCTCGAAAAAAAATGTCGACCAAAATAATGATTTATTCATAATAACATCTGCTGAGTTGACAGGTTATATATATTAATTGTTTTTAACCTACATTCATGTGCTATATACCCAACCATCAGTGCTTCCATGGAAGGAAGAGCCGGGTGTGTGTGTGTGTTTATTTTGGTTTATACTGCGCCGGTTTCTCATATGTCCCAGACTATCGGCCTCTGTTACGTCGCTGGTCCGGAGGACTTAGTTTGCCTGCGACGTCGCCAATCGTAGAGCCCTTAGTACTTTTTTTATCTTTTTAAGTATCATGGTCACATGACTGACTTATCTAAACCAATCACGATATCGGTAACAAACGCAGTACGCATTGGCCTTTTCATCCGGGTGATAATTTTCTTAAAAACATTTTGATTGAATTACGTTGCTTGGCGCTTTAGTGGTATATGACTTCTGTTAAATGAAACTTTTGAAAGTTTGTGTTAGCACCGAGAAATCGTAAACCATATTTATGAAAGCTGGTGTGTCCAGTATATTGCTTAATGGGGATATAAAATGCGAGGGTGATTTGTCAAGTAAAGTTATTTGGACAGCACTGACTGCTTGAAGCTAAAATGCAATATTTCAAATAAAACAAATGATATTTATACCTATGGTGGACATTATGGCAAATATTAACGTTATCTGTTTGCAAAAAAAAAGTTGAGAGAAAGAACAAATAGTTTCAATTATAAAGTGAACGCCCTCTCTAAAGGAAAAAAGCTTATCTCTTTACTACAATCACTACAAAAAGACTTTAAAAAGTAGGAAACCACAACATAGATCTGTATCATCTTATAAAAGATATGAGCCGCGTCATGACAAAACCAACATAATGTGTTTGCGACCAGCATGGATCAAGACCAGCCCGAGCATCCGCGCAGTCTGATCAGGATCCATGCTGTTCGCTATCAGTTTCTCTACTTGTAATAGGGTTTGTAAGCGAACAGCATGGATCCTGATCAGACTGCGCGGATGCGCAGGCTGGTCTGGATCCATGCTGGTCGCAACCCATTATGTTGGTTTTGTCGTGACGCGGCTCATATGTACAATGCATGACTCATTCACACTTTAACGAAATAATAGTTTCTATGGTCATTGGACATTGAAACTTGTTTGTTATCATCAGACAACTGAAACGCACATCCTCTGACGAAATTACCCTATCAAATAATCACTATCAACTGACTATTAATGATATATATCATCTGATGCATTCGAATTTGTCATTTTTGTTGCTCAGTTAGCAGACGATAAAACTGCAACTCTGTTCACACATGCAATGATACATGAAAATGCATTTTCTACCAACGAAAAACTGAAAGTTTTACATAACGATGGATACTTATCTGATACTAGACAGAATTATAACAGATTGACATCGACGTTAAACTTCAGAAGGCGCCGCTAGATGGCGCCTAAGTAATTCGGAACAGCGTTCTCCGGCACGTGCCACCTGCCGGGTTTATTGTATTCAGCGTTGTTTCTAGATATTGAAATAATACGCGTGATTATAAATTATAATTTCACCAAAGGCTGTAGCAGGAAGAAATAAAATAAATGTTTATTTGATTGCAATCGCTGTGAAGCCATTGCTGTAAAATATACGTTTATTAATTAGAAAAGATGGAGAAATATTTCTTTCTATTACCCCCAATCTCTTTCGTTGCTTTAAATAGAATACCAATGGCTTAAAAATAGATATTGTTGTTAATTAAAATAACATGCTTGATAAATAGGAGATATTCCATATTTAACAAATTCGTCTACGTAATCTATTTAGTTACCTGAACAATAATTTACAAATAAACTGAGCATGGTGTGATATCCGTGATAATCCGACGAAGAATGTACTTTATTGTGTCGGGAATTCGTCGTGACCTTATTGTATCCCATCTATATATTATGCAAGTCATCAAAAATAATGATACATGTACAGAGATTGTTAAGTTCATCAGTGTTTTTTGTTGCAGCGTAAGCATATAAAGTTCATCTGTGTGCTATTTCTTGAAGCGTAGGTATATTTTAAAAAGAATATTTCCCTGTAAAAATATCTTAATGGCAGTGAATGGTATTTTAATTTAACTACTGGTTTTATGCAATTGTCATTATTTGGAACCTTAAGGATAACGCACATATTCGAATACACAACACGACTGATTTTCTTAAAATGCAAAAATATGTACCTAAGAAGTGATTTGCTTGAGAAAGTAAATATCTTGTTATGTAAATTGCTTATATAGAATTACAATTTTATACATATAAACGCATGCGTCTGAATGAATTTGAATAAAATCTTATAATTTCACAAGTCATATATTTAGTACGGTTGCATAGTAAAAAATTCCAATTGTTTTAAGCAATAAAGATAGCCAAATCTATGCACCAGACAATCTTCTGCAACGCAAGCATGCGATATGAAAATGAACTCTTATTCAACAGGTGCGTATGTTTGGATTGCCATCAAATTATACGTAATAATGTAAGATTTAATGTAAACAGATATTAAAATAATATAAATTTCACTAATAAGAACAGCTGTGGTTTACATGCACAAGCTTCCGAATATCCGCTACAGATTGTTTTTCTTCCTGTGCATAGCGGCAAACATAACTTGGCAAAGAATTCTTCTTTCAGAATAGTCGACTGGTATTATGACCTGTTGTATGACGTCATCGTATGACAAAAATATCCAAATTAGTAAAACAATCAGTCATGGATATGTGACGGGTATATTTTTTTCAGTATTTTTTATGAATTGAAATGCAACATAAGTGTGACCCATACAAAAAGCAAAGGTGTCGTTACCATTGTCATGCAACTTGATTTAACTGTTTCGTACACATTTATTTATCTCAAGAACATCTGAATATTTCTTAAAAACAAATAACAAAGTAAGTCTTAAAGAGGGGTAGAAAAAAATTCTTTTTTTTTGTATTTTAAGCGCAACTTTGCCGTATTAGATTAGGCATATAATAATGCAAATTCTATACCATTTCAACACAATTTCTCTAAATTGTTCATTCTATGCGCAAACTACAATTGCTTGCGACAACGTGTTTTATTGTCGGCGTTCTTTAGATGTGACACAAAATGGCATTAAATGTCTAAATAAAAGGAATTAAATTTAACATTTTCTCAACCAAGACAGGTCCTTATTCATTGAATAACAAATTAAATGTTAAACTTTAAAAAAGCTGTACTTTTAATTTATATGCATAATTATCTAACACTTTTCTTCGAAAAAGAAAAATCCTGAACAGCTACCCATTTAACTTATTTTATACACAAAAAAAAAAACATACTGTATAGTAAAAAAGAAGAAAAAAATGTATGTGTCTTTTATTTAAAACCTGAAACCCCCAATTTAGTATCGTGACGACAGACAAGGTGGTGGGGATTCCAGTAGTAGTTCAGGGAAGCAGGGAATATGTATATAATCAAGTTGACAGGTTTGAGTAGCGTAAACTGATGTGATTTGAACGGGGTAACGAGTAAAACCCACAATTTACCGGATCATGTTACGCAACAAACATATAGTTTAGCTCAAATTCGGTTTCCAATTCCACAGTTTCTAGTTTTACAAATCAAAAAAATGTTATGTCATGGCCAATACTCTGGGTACACTAAAGTTTGTTTTATTTGCATAAAACAACATTATTATCATTTTTATTATTTTAATAATTATTACTATTAGTCATTATAAGTATTTTTGTCATCATCATCATCATCATCATCATCATCATCATCATCATCATCATCATCATCATCATCATCATCATCATCATCATTTTTATTATTATCATTATCATCATTATTATTATTATTATTATTATTATTATTATTATTATTATTATTATCATTATTATTATTATTTTTATTATTTTTATTATTATCATTATTATTATTATTATTATTATTATTATTATTATTATTATTATTATTATTATCAAAATTATAAAGTAAAACTGAATGACATAAATCGTTGTTGGATAATTAATTATTATACAAAGTACTACAACTTTTTCATATTTCATATTGCAATTCGTTGAGCTACCGGTTGATGACACGTCGCATGTTCTAAGATTTTTTGTTATTTCTATAACAACTGGGTCACTTTAAGATGCCAGAAATAAGAAAGGAAACAATATCTAACCAAATTCATTCTAAGCTAACAAAAAAGGTACGTATAACTTTAAGAAAAAAAACATGCAATTTATAAAAATAATTCGTGAAATGAAAAGAAAAACAGTACGTGGTATGTATACAAAAATGAAAAAAGTACGTGTGAGATGTACACGTTTATGTACATGTATATATATAATAGAAAAATCACGTGAAATATTTAGAATAAGTACGTGTAAATTATTATACAGAAAAGGTACGTGTAATGATCAGAATGTATCATGTGTGCACTTACTAAAAAATAAAGAAGTTGTACATGAAGATAACAGAATAGCAATGTCTGTCGAACAAAAGTCCTTAAAATTGGATAAAAAGTTAGCCAAGTATTATATTTACGAGAAATGACAAACAAAAGAACACATGGGGAAAAATGGAAAATAATCCTTTGAATTAACCATGTGAAACTAGGGAACTGGGATATAAACATTGTTATATTAATCAGATATCAGAGAACAAATGAGAACAAAAAATGTAGGTAAGAGAAAAAATTGGTCCGTCAAAAATCGTGTCAAACATATGCTAGTAAATTAGTTCAAGTTTGTTTTTTAAAAGCTTTGTGACGTGTCTGAGTTATGAGATCAGTGTAATGGCCACGCCGACTGCAGCACCCGGAAAGTCAGACCAAACCTTAAGTGGTATGTTAACCACTATCTTATATAATCTGTGTTAATTTGTCTAAGTCAAAACAACAATACAAAAAACAACAGATACAAGTGTTTACACTATGACCGTTTTCGTGTCACGTCTTACCTGTTAATTAAGTGATTAAATGTTTTATATAATAAGGCGACCGTCTAAATGAGACACTCTTACAAAACGGCCAAAAATGTTGTTTTTATAGCTTGATTTACAGATAAAAAAAAATTGTCGATTTTTATAGATTAAAAGCGTTATCATTTGCATAATAAATTAGTGGTTTAATATCTCTTAAAATAGGGGTTCAAAAGCTCATACTTATTGACACTATCCAGAATATGGGTCATATCCGAAATCGGAGCAAGTGTAGCATTTGCCCATCCTATGCTTTAAGATTTGTTACATTATCTATGACAGACTTTCAAACATCTAAATGCCAATCCGCCAGATCTCCATTGCAAAAAAGCACCCCAAACATTAAGTCCGCCATAATGTCTATTGTTGAGGAACAATATACGTTTCAAAATTCATTTTTATCTAAACTTCAAACGGTATTTATTACGTGATCAGTAATAAAATGACTTGCAATTTTTTACAGTCGTTCTAAATCTTATACAGACAATCAGAATTACCATCACGTTAACGATATTTACACCTCGCTCATTGATAAATATGTACATTAATGGTGGTACGGTCATGCAAGTGTTTCAACTTAAAGGTCAATATCAGAGAAATTAGGTAATAATGTTATATCATGTTGCATAAACTGTTATGCTAATTTATTTGCATGTAAAAGCAGTGGGAGATAGAATTATTACTTTTACATACTTCCATATTTTAATGTCAAACGTACTACTGACTATTCTAGGAAACCTCAACCCACGCAACGCAAGATATTTTATTGATAAATCATAATGCATTGCCAAAATAAATTTAAATTTCAACACATTTTCAATAAAAGAATACACAAAAAAGACATTTTAATTCAGCAGCTTAAATCTTGTAACACATCCGGAATATGGGACTTTAATAATGTATTTAAATCTATAATAAGGGGGATCAGATGAGGTAAAATAAGATCTTATGTCTGTGACATGCTTGTTATTGACGAATCCGTGTTAGTTGTATCCTCTAACAGTAAAATGATAACTTTATCTTCAATGCTTCAAAAAGCTTTCGCTATGCTATAAGGTATGGGAAATAAAATCTGCATTAACATAAAATATGATAAAATCTTTTATACGCATGCAATTTTGATACCGAAATTATTAACAGTATCGGTAAAATAAACTTGTCATACAAAAGTGGGATTTGACTGCATATGTTATGTTACATTAAATGTAAACAGACAAGAAAAGACCTTCTAATTAATTAAATCTAGTCAGAAACGCTCGCTTTTCTATATTATTATTTGTATGATTAATGGATTATGTCAATCAGAATCAGGAACCAGCGTTTGCGCATGCGCAAATAAGTCTGTTATCGTTCCGGAAATAAATGAAATAAGTATTTCGTATTAATAACAGTTATAATATGAAGTATGATGCATTCTCAGAAATTAGCATCGAAGATAAGAAACATTCGTGTAATGACATTTTATCTATGATAAGCCCCCCACTATTAATATGATTTGTTTGTACGTGGAAAATAATACTCTGAAGAAATTTTGCAGCATCAACATTTATTCTAAAAACTATCGTTCTGCACTTAAACATGAAGGAAAAATGTTATGCAAATACATTGTACTCCTATGACTTTAAGATGGAATTTGCGATGTTTTCATAAAGGATGAATACCTTAAATATTTTAAAAATCCCTGAAAATCGGTGTTCGCCATTCTACCTGTTGATGACATTATATCATTGGTATGTTGAGAAATCGGACCTCCACAACCAGGTTATGGCCCCTAATTTGTCAATGTTTAATGGATCAATTGGATGACAGACGGCAGCAGTCAGAATGTAAACATATATACAAAGGTTTATTTCTTCAAGGAGGACAACTTATGATGAGATAATGTCTTTTTTGATGTACATAATCACTTCACTGTGTCAAAATGACCATAAAAGGTAGCAGTTATGGACATAAAATTTTGTATGTATGATCCAACATCCAGCGCTTCTATTTTCTTATTTATGACCTTATTGTTTTCAATTACGGCATTGTTTTAAGCGTATACATTCAACTTTTTATGATATTTGTGCCAATATTTAGAATTTTTACTCAATAAAATTTTGTGTCAGAAACATTCCTCCGCGATGGTCTCTTTATGTTCGTTAATGTGGATTTTAATGAAACTTGACTGCAACCTATCAAATACATATGCTTTTGCTTTGTTTTGTTTCCTAATTTGTTTGGTTTTGTTGTTGTTGATGATGATTTTGTTGTCGTTGTTGTTGTTGTTGTCGTAAGTAGTGATAATGGTAGTGGTTTAGGGGTACTTTAGTTGCTTTATTTCTTTTGGGGAGGGGTTATTTATTTTAGAAAAAATACTATTAAAACGGGTAGGAAAATTTTAAAAGTAAAGTAAATACAGTTTGAACGCTCAAACGTTTGCAACCATTTAATACAATCATATAAAAATATGATGACCGTAAATCTATCTGACTAAAAGGCGACATATTTTTCCACTTCTGTTTAAATCTAAAGAAACATAAATCATCTTACAGTGGCCTAGATATAAGGTTTTTTTTATTCACATTTTCATAATAATTGAAGAAAGACAAGAAGAAAGCAGTGAAAACACGTGTTAACAGCAATTAGTACATTTATACGCGCGTATTGGTAACATTTATTACAACTGGACGTCACGTGAGGCGGGACAATTAACGCTGATTTACGTTAACGTTCCACCATAAATCATTTACGTAATTGACGTCCGTTGAAACATGACAAGGTTCAAATCGACCGATATCAAACTATTATAAGATTTAATGGTCGCATCTGTTGATGGTTTGAACTTTATAAATTTACGGTTTTGAATGTTATGTACAAAGTTATTTCTATAATTACCTTAGCGTTTGTATGTACGAGGAAAATAAACATCATATTGCCCAGTGGCATATCAAAACTCGGGGGGGGGGGGGGGGGAGTCAATTTGCCAAATGCAAGTATCGTGTGGATTGGTCAATGACCTTAGAAAAGGTGGTATAAAGGAATTAAAATCCGTTTTAATATCAGCATAGAGTAGAAAATGATAATGATAAGAGTTTTTCACGAAAAGAGGCCTAAAAAATGACGATGTCATGGAAAAAGAAAAATACGAGCCTTGTTTAATGACGTCACTACACACATCTGTTGAATTAACATGAATTTATTGGTGTGTCTAATATGGGCTTATAGAAAAACCTTCAATGTTTACATTTCTAAAGCTACAGATATTCTTTATTTAACACAAGCAGACTCAAATATTTCTTTTTAAATCCAGTGAACTATGGACTTGTAGATCGATGTATATTCTTTTATCAAAATAAATTCGTTTAATTTTTTTCAATATGATACAATAGGATTATTTTTTTGAAACGTGCCTAATCCCTTCAGTCCATCAAAGATATTTATTTTTTCTAAAAAAAAGTTACATTTTTTTCTTTCATACGTTCAATGAAGGCGGAATTATACATTTATACGTGTCACTGATTTTTTAAACTTATGATTTTTTAGCTTCATGCAATATCAAGAATTTAATGAAAAATATCTCTCTTAACCACAGAGCGCAATCTGGCATCGAAATTAATTGCTTACACAAAAAAGTATTTGCTTAATTCTTTTTTTTTCTTTTTCTTCTGTAAATTTAAGAGTATGTAAATAATGCCACACCCTGAGAGTTTATATTCGGCTGATTAGATATTTTAATGACACTAATTTCAATAATTGTATGTTTGTTGGAAGTCGTTAATTTTGATCAGGTAAACACAAATGATTGAAAATAGTTCCGTGTTGCCATGTTTCTTCCACAAAAGCGTCCTTTCATTTTGCAAAAATGCTGCCAACGTAAATTTTTTTATTTCTATTCTGTATTTTTAACAGTCTCAGGTTATGCATTCACTATATAACAGTACCTCTCTTCTCTGAAAACTAATTAAAATTTCCATTCTAAAGTACATTCACATCCTTGGGTATTAAAATATGTGTGGTCAAGGCGGATGACGAAAGCATTGTTAAGAAAGTTTTGTTAAGAACGGGTCATGATACTTGTCGATCAAAATGTAATCTTAAAGCCAACGAGAATAACAACAAATCTCCAAGATGAATGTCAAACCGTTTCAAATTGTTACATTTTTATAGGAAACCCTGAAAATTCTGCGAAACCTTAACGTTATTGTACCCTCATTAGTAGAACACCACTATATGCATTTCTCTTAAGAAAAGTATTAATTTTTTAATGTGACATATTAATTGAAAAGTCAACTATTTAATTACGTTTCATTTACAATATAATGTCGTATTTATATTACAAGTAGACGCTGTCAAAATGTTTGAACAAACGACAGCGTAATATTAGTCATTCGCTTATCAATGTTTACTTAAGTAAGAAAAAAACAAAATCGCTGTTTACATAAGTAGGAAAAAACAATATTAGCAAAAACGGCTTCCCATACTTATAAACAGCTTGCATATATGAAAGACCGTTACAAGAAAAAAATGGGAACATATTGAATTATCTTCACGAGAGCGTTCTCACTTCCGAATAAAGTACACGTCACACTAAGTCTTCATTAAATTGTAATGAAATACATCATTTAAAATTCCATTTTCATTTAACGATTTTTAAAGCTGCAGGCCGCCAGATTAAGGTCATTAAATACAAAGGCGTCCATCTTTAAGGCTATTTAAATTGATAAGATGCACTTTAACATATAACGAGTAGACTTTAATTTGACCTTGATAATATTTAGGTCAAGGTCAAATAAAATTCTATAGCATTAAATTATAGAACCCGCCAGTTTCAATGACTGTTTTAAGTTGTAATTTACCGTTCCCCCGACTTATGCAAATGTAATGTTTAATTTTGCTTATTGTAAGATTTATATTTAGAATAAAGTCCACGTGCGAAAAAAGATAATCTTGACACGGAGTTTTACATTATGGTTGTAAAACACACTTGCTGATAATAAAACAAGAAGTGTTTTTTGTTCAAGATAAACAAGATACATATCTTCATTCTAGTCTGCTAGTTGAAGGTCTTAAATCTTAATTTTTATCTCTATAATAATTTTAGAATAAACACTCCGGTATTTTCTTGGCACGCGCTGACCTAGAGGAAGTGAGACGGAATTATATAAGAAAATAGCAGACGATGATTTTGCGTGCATGATCATGGCGGAACAATTTATTTCTCTCTTTTTTTTACAAATTCCAAAATTCTCAAGGTTATATAAGTCTGTTTGAATTAAGAATTATAATTGAATGAAAATATTGCCAATACTTTTTTGTACTCTCAGAGAAACAATTTACGCACGGAAAACATGTGTGAGACTTTCTCAAATATATTGCAATTGGAGAAATAGGCGTCTGAAGAATTTTAAAGATAAAATCTTCATGATTTATATTAATCAAGAAATGCACCAAAATACTTACCACGAAAATATTAACATGGCTCTGTACTTACATATCCTAGATTACAATATAATTTTACACAATAAAGTAGAGTAAGATATTTTAAACGGTGATAGGATTGGGGGGTTTTCTATAGCTAAACACCGTCACATTACGTATAAGCGACTTTCTCTATTTACCCTCAGCTCGCATTTAGGCAGTATAACTTTCAAGATACTTAATTTTTCAAGTGGATTTACTACAAGCCTACATTTCAAAACATATACTTGAAAGACTGCCTTTCACCTCAGTCTAGGGGGTCTAGCATTGAAATCAACTTATTGTGTCTAATCAACATGGCGGGTTTTCTTATATTTTTATTACCATATTCAAATCCGACAAGATGAATTATGATGGGTTATATTATAGAAACTGTTCTTTCTTTATGCGCAACTATTGTAAACCGATCTGATGATGTGCCCTGTCGCCACCGTAGGATCAAGCCAGGTCTAATAAGGTTTATGATTTATGCCTGTCATCTATGTATTATAAAATGATATCCTAATTTATCATAATTAAATTATTAATCATGGGTATAATAAGAATTCATGTGCATTAAATGAGCTTTTGAACTGAAAATTTATTAGCGTTTGATAGATGTAAACATCCTGCGAAGTCAGGTGCATTATGGGAATTGTGCAGATTCGCACTTACTACTGTTCGACCTATTAATAATATCTGAGTCACAAAACATCATTGGAAAGGTCAAATCTAATTTTTATCGACGCATAAATATGAATTTCAATAACCTGATGTGACATAGATTTTTAGAAGTGATCTTTCACATTAAAACATGAGATCATAACAAAGTTCATGGATATTTTTCTCAACAATGAATAAAATTAAACTGTTTGTTTAGTCACAGATATATTTGATTTTTCTTTGATTTAAGATATAATACTATGCGAATGCGTAGTCTGTGTATGGCAAAGGCGAGCTCGTGTAAAACCGGAAACCATCGGCATCGTCTTTTAGTAGGGTGATGTATTACATTTTAGTGACACAGTACTGTAAATTTGTTTTTCGTTGTGGTTTCGCGTACTAAAACATTTTATTCTTATTATGTTAATCATATCAGATATTTCCATGCACGTTACATGATAAAATAACATTCAAACAGACACAATGCATGGGTATGCATAACTACATGTTATTTAAAATGCAATTATGATGTATAAACAAATGTTCTTATGGGTGTTGTCGAAATAAGGACACACAAAATATTTTAGAAAAATTCTTGAAACACAGACACAATTTATGAACTTAACTTAATTCAGTTAAACATCTGGAACAAGCGACTCTATATGACGTAACAAACGATCTATTAATAGATTAATATGTCTCTAACGACGCACGGATTTTGGTGCAGCATCACGTGACGAATTGTTTGAATTACTTTATTTCAAGACGGAAATTTAACTTAACTGTTCCAATAACATACAAATTGCATAATGGAAAGAAAGACAGTTAAATGTTTCGCTGATAGCAATTTTATTTGAACAATATATATTGTCCTATCAAAAAGGCTGTTTCTGCTAGTATCTGTGAACCATGACCATCATAAAAGAGTCAAGTGATTTGATTAGCGGATGAAAAGTATCCTTGAAAGAGCCAATAACTTGAGGCTTTTGTGCTCCTAATGACAGAAAACTAAGATAAACAAGAAAAGGAGTTTGTGATGGGCATATTGTCGACCTTGACCTTGATTTCCGTAAGCCCTCGGTAACCTATCAAAACATCATTTATGCGTATGCACGACTTCAAATATGCAATGCTGGTCGTCTGCTAGTCGTATAGGTCTTCATCTTTTTAAACAATAAAACAACTTTGATAGGAGCAGACGATACTTTATTTTGATTTATAAATAACAGTTCCGCAGTAAATGGGTCGCGTTATCTGGTGATATTAGGAAATCTTCTTTACTTACACGTCCCTCTCTGACTTCTTAATCCCCTGTCAGGTTGAACATTTGGTCAAGATTCATTTAAGGGTTTATTCAAGGATTTTTTATGAATGAAGTCTCTCGAAAAGGCTATCAGTAAACAAAAGTCAAAAACGAAAAGCATGAATAGCTTCGTTGTCAAACATATTTTTGCGTTTAAACAGAAGCTCCGTTTGGAATTTAAATAATTTGAAAACGCGATGTTCAATACGAACTCAAAGTCATACTCCTGTTAAAGCTGTATGCCTCCAGATGAGTAAACTATTACAAGAAAATCAAACTTGAGAAAAAATGTACTTACATTTAAATAAAAGAAAAGAGATTCAAGATCAAAGTAATAATTTGCATGTTATGTGCGATTTATGACTTATTTTAGAGTATTTATCACAATATTGCTACTGCGTGACTAACGCAGTAAGGGCTATTTTTGCATATTTCGCCCTCATTTTGGTAAATTACGTTAATTGTAAGTGTCGTTTGCAGTGTGTAAATGACTTCCTTTATTCCTCTCACCTTTTTTTTTTTAGATTTTAGATACATTTTCAAAAATTTCATGAAAATTAGAATGAATCTAGAATGTTGATGAGCAATAACAGTACCGTTGCTAATACCACTTTTATTTTATAATAATTTGAATTAACTTTGATATATAGATATATGCTTTTAACTCAACGATCGATGATTAGGATCATTATCATTTTTCAATGTATTATTGTGAAAGAGATCAATTACTCTCGCTCTATCTATCCACTTGAAATAACTACCAGTTATGTGGGTAGGTTCACGAAATCCTATACGAACTATTAGAGGAATTACAAAAACGATAAACGTTTTACAAATTTTGCGCCAGGTATCAATAAATACCACCAACAGATTGTATCGCGACATTTATATCTCTCTTATCAATTAAACATTTTCCACTTAAATAAATATCCTGTAAAAATGTATGAAAATAAAGATTCACAACTTGGGCGTTTCGTTTCTATCAAACTCTCACAAAAATGCTCTCGGTTAGACGAGTACTGTTAAGAACGAATTCGTGTTGTATTAAAATCGCAAGTATTAAAGTTTAATGATATAAAAGACTAGTAAATGATATTTTCGATTTCAAAAGTAACATTTTTACGTGTTTGTGTGTATGTGTGGGGGGGGGGGGGCAGTGGTGAGGCAATCGTATCATGTGTTTTATTCAGTGAAAGACTGTGGCTCTTTCACCTACAGCCACATTTTATGTGAATGAAAGAACGATAACTCTTACTGTCCCCAAGTTCACTTCTAATGGACACTGTGTAGAAATCTTGAAGCAGATAGCATTTTATTGTTGAAAAGTTTCATCCCAAAAATGGACCAGCTACAAGTGTTTATTCGCTTTGCCCTGGCGTCGTTATTTCAATGAATACAAAAATTTGAATTGTCATGAAAAGAGCAAAAGAAACCTGCAGTTATAGATATGAATCTATATTCATTCCAAGTTTAATAAGAATTTATGTATCTGTTTCGGAAATCTACAAACTTGCAACTACTGTTTCTTCATACAGGTAAACATGCACACATAGATATAGATATAATACAGAAAATAAATTTACGGTATTACATAAGCATGCTATTAAAATATTCTTATCTCAGCCTGAATACGTATCATCTGGTCTCTAATTAATTTCCAGAATTGTGTCTTACTAACGCTCCGATATTTGTGATTTTTATCATACCGTTAAAAGACTGGAGATCTTCAAACGACCACAAAAATATAATTATTATATCAAAGAAATGGAGATAAAAAGATGATCAAACGTTATACAGGCGATTATACATTTATATTTTACTGTCATTATAGAGTGATTTCGCATCTTTTTATAAGCAATTACAAAAGTTCATTCCAGGACAGTGGTTATGAAGTCAAAATTAAGAAAGAAAAAAGCCCTGCGGATCAACGTGGTTCACACAAGAGACACTTTAACGTGACAAGACGACCATAAATACAGATTTAAGAGGTAATTTTTAAGATTTAGAGACTTTGAAAAAAAAATGGAAGAAAAAAATCAATGTCCTATCGACAACACGACGCGTTTTTTTATTTTATCTTATGTTTAAGGGTAGATTTTCCGTAATTGGCGGTTTCTACTTCACTCAAAATGATTAAATCTAGTTATCACCAATAGCGGATATTTATTTGTTTGTCAAGATATTGGATTAAATTGTTTACATCATTTTACAGGATCTAGATCTTATTTTTATACATTATTTCCTATTTAATCGCTTAAGTTATGGTAACTTTTATCCCTTCCTGTTTGCATAAGCACCGCTTCTTCAGAAGTTAGTTTACTCTGAGTCTCGGTGTCCCAGTATGCGTTCCCTTATCTCAGATTACAGAGGTAGGTATGATAATTATGCAACCTAGTGCAACCAATGTCATTAACGACACAAAAATCTCCCAACTTTTGTTTTCTTTCGCCTTCAATGTTGACATTAGACGGTTAATATTAGCGCAAGTCGCGTCAGAAGTAAGAAAAAATGTTAATTAACAACGTGTAATTCATTATCGTTAAACAATATTATCAGATAATTACATAAATGATCAATAAATGTGTTAGTTCATTTATTTATTTTGAAGTTTGAAAAAAACACCCCTGCATTTTTTAACTAGTAAAGATCGAGATTTTACGTGGTTGGGAAATTTTTTAAATCTAATTAGCTACTTCTACGTCGAAGATAGATATAATCAGTGAACAAATAGTGAAATCGTGTGAAAAAAGTACGTATCTTGTAAAATAAAAAAAAGGCATTTAATAGAGAAATCGTATTTAAACTTGCATCGATGACATTCAAAATCAAGTACCGGTAACGTTTCAAACAGGTGCGATTATAGTTGCATTTTAATACTTGGTCCGTTTTTGTTGAATTCTTTCTTCTCTCTTTATTTTTTATAATAGGTTTGATGCCCGAGCGTAGAAAGTGTGATATATGTGATAATGTCAAGGTCGGATTTAATGGTATTTTGAACCAGAACAAAAATCATATATCGCTAATAAGACTTTGTTTGTTATATATAATCGAACCCTAAACCTACTGAAACCAAATTATCAGTATTTGCCACCAGTATAGAGTCAGGCCAGCCTGCACATTTAGCTGACAATATTTCATTTTGATATCCCAAAAATGAATATGGACAGTTCCATTAATATGGACAGTTCCATTAATGAGCTAGACAAATCCAAAGAAATTCAGTAGGTTAATGATGTGGGTTAAAATTAAATTATAAAAGTGTAAAAGGCGGTGTTTTTATATAAAATAGGCGAACTTTTATATAATACAATATACCTCTCTAAACAATATACCTCTCTTAAGCGAGAAACTTTCTTAAGCGTCAAACGTTAATTTCTTTATAACCATCACTAAGTCCTGTAATGTTTAATTAGATATCATCTTGTTTAACAACTTACCACTATAGGTCTCGCCGGGTACATAAATTCCACTGATAGGTAATCCTTCCACAAGAATACTGTACCCGTTATCCCCGACGGTACGGTTAGCCGTCGTGTGATTTGGTAACCGTTTACATATTCTAGGTTTTTGAACACTCAAAACTTCCCCGAAAACTCCCAAAAGTAACAGAATCACCACTAAAGAAGTCATTTTGTTAGTTTCAGTGGTCCGCACGTTTTTTTTGTGTTGTTTTTTCCCCCGATTAAAAATTAACTTAGTTTATTTAAATCCACTTGTTAAGGAGGTGTGAATATTCAAAACTTAACGAAAACAATCACATATTTCTCATTCCCTCACATTCTGCCCTTAGATATAAATCCACTTTCTCTTTTCTCTCTGTGTTTTATTTTAAGTAGAATGTAGCGAAGATGCACACTATATAATCTTATAAACATATGAAAATAAACCACGGTCGTATAACATCTCAATGTCACGCTATACAAGAAAATTATCTCTACTTGCAAAATACAACTGTTGTACTGCTTTACGCAACTGTTTTCATTGGCTACTCAATGTCTTCAAACTCCGCCCATTTACCTGTCGTATAATTGTATTATTTTTTTTTTACAAAGAATAAAAAATACTTTAATTTACGCTATGGTATATATACGTATATACTATACGAGTAACAGTGTATTTATTTGTTTATTTGTATATATTAGACACGAAATTTTCGATAATAACTTTAAACGGATACCTGATCCATTTTTTAACAATTAATTTATTTAAAAAACGAGCGTCCTTGTAAAAAAATGTGAAATCGTTTGAACAAATTATTGGATTTAGATTCAAATTTATTTAATCATGTTGGCTGAAGATTTTTACAAAGTTACAAACTATTAAAAATACGGTGAATTTCGGCCCAGTTCAAATATTTTAGTCCAATAATTCAAATATTGTATGATCAATGCGCACTTTAGCTCTACAGTATTAATTTTGTAAAAAATCGATTATGATTTTAGATATCACAATCGTTTCATTTCTACTACATATGTATCTTGCGACATTTGCTTGAAAGAAAAAAATGTGTCTGTTTTTGCGACATTTACCAAAAAGTGGAAGAAAATGTTTCGTCTGCTTTTTGCGACATTTACCAGAAAATATAGAATATGTTGCGTCTGTTTAAGAATTTTGAAAAGAAAATAGTTTTGTTTTTCAGAGGGGTGTAATTGTTTTGTTTGTTTGTTTGTTGTTGTTTCTCTTCTTGTTTTCTTTCTGTTGAGACATTTGTTTACGAAAACTGCAGCTGTTACCAAAATGATAAAGAATATAATTATTGTGTCTGCCTGGTGCGAGGTTTACCAAAAGATGATTTAGCAAATGTTGCGTCTTTCTAGAAAATATAAATAAAATAATACGCCTGTTTTTACGTGATATTAACCAAAAAACGTACTGCACAGAAAATCTTTTTGATAGTTTCCCTCATAAAACGATCATTTTCGATTTTCCTCTTTCTATCATTCCACCACCATTTAGAAACATAATAAGTCGAGAAATAACCTTTGCTCTATTTTAAACTATTTCGACTGATTAAAAGCATTAATTTAATGCATAAATATATCAAAGACGCAATTCAATGTAAATTCACATATAAAGATTAATTTAAAATAAATGGCCGCCTTTTATGAAAAATAAACTTATTTTGACGATTTTTTCACCAAGCGGCCTGGTAGTCTATATTTTAAGAAAAACCGTCTGATTTAGTCGAAATGCTTAATGATAATCCGTAATCCATGCAGAAGAAAGTCGAAAAATCATGAAAACAGTACAGTATTAAAATATCGAGGCGTAAATTTTGTCTACATTGAATAACACAACGTCGGCTAATGCAATGGCTTGTGAAAATCAGTGGTTTGAACTGTATTTACTTATGAAATCAAAAAAGTATCAGATTTTATAGATAAATTTAATGAAGTGCACTAAGCGAATATATTTCCCAATAAAATGCATAGAAATTTGAATTAAAATATTTTGATATTTAGTTAAGTACTTTAAAAGGTAAATTTCTCTCGTGTTGTCATAACTTTTAAACTTTAAATCTGTTTTCTCGCTGAGAGCCAACAAACTCTGTCGAAAGTAAAATATAGAAAAAATATAATATAACATTCAGTTCTGATATGAAAACGAAGTACTAGTAATAAACTATTTAGATCTACATTCAGAGAAAAAAAGATAACGTTCAATAAAATGACTTTTCGGTTGGAATGTTTATATATCATCATTGATGTATAAACTTGTTGTATCTGGTAAAAATCTGACAAAATCTATTTTATATAATTTATACAAAATTGTTGTCTGTTTTTTTTATTTATCATGTGCATTTTTGTATATCTAATTGAAGATAGCTGATTTCAAATTTTCAAAAATTGTCCGACAAAATTTGTCCGCTCTGCGAATTCATTCATTAAATGAAGGTACACGTATCCAGTATATGTTACACTAGAAAACACCAGCTAATGCTTGAAATAATTCGCATAGGATAGATAGACAAACAAACAAACAAACAAACAAACAAACAAACACACAAACACACAAACAAACAAACAAACAGACATACAGACAGACAGACAGACAGACAGACAGACAGACAGACAGACAAAATATTTTATTCACGTTAACACTACAGTTTTTTGTCATACATTTTACATATGTACACACATATACACAAAAAAAATACATTTTTTCACCATAAATAAATAAATTTCGTTGAGGATGAATCAACAAAATTTACAATAGGGACATTTGGTAGTGAAAAATTTAACAATATTATTTTGCATGGAAAAGCATCGTAGTATTTTATAAAGTGTGGTTTTAGAATAAGGGTGAGAATACACGAACATGTATCAAAATGTATTTCTCCGTTTAGCAGAGGAAAATGGAAAGAAAATTCCTAACCAGCTAGTCTGCTAGTATTATAGATTCCAGTTACTAAGTACATGTTAAGTATATATAATGGTGTGAACATCAACACGATAAACCCACGTACTGCTGATATCTCGGCTGGGCGGACACCTCAACATGTAACATTTATATCACCATAAATGCTATAACAAGTACCTTTTCCGCCTTATAAGTGTGTTTATCCAAATAAATACTATATAAAATCCTCAAGCGTTATTCATTAAAATGGCTAAATACGAGTATTGTAACTTCTTGTTGATGAAAATGAGAATAAAATAATGTATTTTGTGTACATGTATTCATTTTAATTGATAATATCCTCTAAGCATCTTTAACAGACATATCAATCATTAAATCTGGACAAAGCCATTCATTAATTTTAGGGGACAATCTCAAAATTTATAGTATCCGCGCAGTCTGATCAGGATCCATGCTGTTCGCTATCAGTTTCTCTACTTGTAAAAGAGTTGGTAAGCGAACAGCATGGATCCTGATCAGACTGCGCGGATGCGCAGGCTGGTCTGGATCCATGCTGGTCGCAAACCCATTATGTTGGTTTTGTCGTGACGCGGCTCATCTATATAGCTTAGATTGAGTTTCTGGAAACTGCAGTAGCAAGATACCAAAACTAAAGTGTTTGAGAAATAAAAATGAGGCATAATAGGCCTTTAACATGTGTCGTATGCATATAAAACTTGAATATTAATGTAAAAACAACAAGAAAAAAGGTGAAAATAAAGATATTAGACTCAACCCTTGTGGACACACTATGTCTGTGTCACATTATCTATTCGTACTGTTTTGCATCATTTACAAAAAACTGTGGATAAAACAAGCAACAAAAATATTACGTCGATTAAACTATTGCATCAAAAAGAAGAATACGTACAGTTAAGTAATTAATGTTTTTGTCACAAAACTTAGGTTGTTTTACATATCATTATGTCAACTCATATAAAAACTTGGCCCGATATATGTTTGCAGCTCACCTTAAGGCGAGCGTTCTTCTTTGACAGTGTGAGGTGAATTGTTAATAAAGCACGAAAAAAAAACGTGCATTTTGACATAGATTTTATACGATGGATAAGTTGCGCTAAAACTTAAAATGCAATGCGCAATATGCTTAAGGTACAACGGTTATGCACCGTCATGAAAGTGGTTGCAATGTTCCAAATTTAAGATTTAGGTTTTTCTTTGATGTAATCTTGAAATTTCATCAGCCTGATATCCCACGTATCAAAAGATGCTTTGAATTAAAACGAGATCAGTAAGTAATAAATTTCAAACATATACTTATCAACAAAACAAACTGAAAAAGTATACAACTCACTAGTCTACAATCCGTTGATTTTGCTTACGAGTTATTTGGAACAGTTCGTTCACTTACAAAAATCTGAAAAAGAACACATTAAAATGAATTTGTATACCTTTTCTTTGTATTCAATTTGTATACGATTGAAAAAAATCAGGTGTTTAATGTTATAAATATGGTCGACCGTCCGTCTGTCCGTCAGTCTGTATGCTATTTCGTGTCCGCTCTGTATCTTGAACCGATGCAAGGAAATACTATTTGGCAGAAATGTTAATGATAATGAGAAGATGTATAGAACGTAGAACTGGACCTTCTCTTATTATAATGGACCGCACCCCTTGATAAAGACTTATAAAGCAAAGCATCTGTAAGTGTACATGTGGAAAACTTCAAAGCCCATAGCTTAGATATTTGGCTTTTTATAAATCTTCTCCGCTGAGATATCATTGCAAAGAGAATAGGTATTTTGGCATGTAGCATCAACTTGTGGTCTTCTACAAAAGTTATATAAAGTATGCCCTTATGGTCATTATTGCCCGAGAGTCAAAATTTACCTAGCACCGGAGTTCACTTATTTCATATATTATGCTTTCTTGTGTGAAATTAAAATGGTCAGAGCTTAGGTATTTTGCATATAGCATTGCCTAGAAGAGTTTTACAAAATTATATAAATCATGCCACTGGACTAAAAAAACGGCCCAACCGTTTTTTGTGGGTGGGTTCATATATTTTGTGTAGCCGTATGTAGTAAACTTATCTTTAAAGTATTTTTTTCTAAACAATAATGCTTAGAGCATAGATATTTTGTTTGTGGTATGGTATTCTGCAAAAGTTACATAGATTATGACCCTGAGGCCAAATTTAAACCCATTATGTCACATTATATATATAGGCTCATATATAGGAAAACACATTTTATCTTTCTTGTTGTTAGAGCCTAGCGGACTTCTACTGGAATTACATGATTCATGCACCGTAGGTAAAAATGACCCCGCCCTTAGGGTCACCTATTATCACCGGGATCATTTATATAGACCAGATTCATGAATCGGTCTTTCACAAATTGAAATTTTATTTTGATTACTCTAATAAATTTGCATTTGGACATTTATCGACCCACTTTTGCGGTGCCTTTGTTATTTTTTTTTCTTCAAGAATAGTTACCCATAATGTTCCTGATGATATGATATAATTATGCATGGTAAAATGTTATAGAAAATTTCCATACAAAGTTAAGCATGAAAGGTGTAATAATTGTTAGGTATGCCTATACTCTTATTTGTAAAACTCATTTTGATTTATTTATAACAGGTAAAAGTTGCAAAGTTAATATTAATGTCTTGCAGCATGTTAACTTGTAATTGACTGGCAAAAATCTACACAAAATTCTCATTTGAACGAAGGCGTTGTCGCAAAACTCCTGCCGTAAAAACGTCCGCGTGAAAACACAAATGTATGTCGTAAAATGAGTTTTGTTTTGTTTGTATTAGAAGTTGACCGTGTATTGAATTGTGTGAGATATCCTTTCTCTTCTATTAGAACAGTATACATGTATCTAATAATTCAAATCTGAATCATTTTAAACTTCGAAACAGTTCTTTAATTGCTCTTAGACGTATGCATTCCTGCTGAAAATTTTGAAACGTTGAAAGTACTGGAGTCGCATTTGACTCTATTTAAAAATTGATACCATAAATACTGTAAAGTTTTATTATTTTCTGTCATTTCTTAATCAATCTAATCTAATATTCTCAAAAGAGAAAATCAGGAGATTTGGCATAATGGACATAGACTGGACAATTATTAGAATTCCGCTTCTATAATCAGCAGACAACGTACATGATAGCATTGTGCAGTGCATATAAGGACACTTTATTCGTAGAAACATGCTTGACTTTTAAACTTTGACAACCTATTGCTATTCGATTTATTTCCGGTTTCGTTGACAGTACATGCATGTATAGTACACATTACATGAAATAGGTTTATAGTATGTTTGTAATCAATGTTGTTTTATAAACATTTTTACCTTTCCCTAAAAATAGTGTTCATACCAAATGTGTCCACGTTGACCGGCACACAACCTGTATCTGCATCAACACGCGGTTCACATGTGTCCCCAGGTGACCATTAACCATGTTTTATGAGGACAATAATCGTAAGTAATTTATAAAAGTGAAAATTTATTAACCTCGGATTATAGTGCAGGTGTGGTTTGTATGTTAGACAGAACACATTTTCAATTTCAGGACGATATATGTTTTTTCCATACCCGTTTTCACGTTACTGTATATCGAATGTACGTTAAGGTTTTACGTCAAAACGCCCTGTATATTAACGTCAAATAAAACGTTTGTAAATAGCAAAAATGGAGCTAAATAGGACCGTAGTTATTGTTGATTGACAGTTTTTGAAGCGTTTGCTTACAGTTTCGACAGAAATGTTTAGCAATGTAATATGTTGGTTAACAAAGTATAACGTAATAATTTTGCAGACGACTTTAATGTTTGTGAAAAGTTGTTGTAGTATTTTAATAGAAACGCATATTAAAGCTAGGAAACAGAAAAGGTTGCATGAGATTTGGCATGGCATTTTTAACATCAATGGTTCAAGATATTATTAGTTGTATTATGTTTATTGACCTTTACTGAAAAACAATTTCTTTATCTGGAAATATAGTTCTTATAAAAAAATCAACTTCTTGACTTTGTGTATGTTTTTTTAGGAAGAATAAAGAAATATATCACACCAAAAGCGTCAGCGCTTTTTTCTTGCTAAAAGCGTGCCACCGATTCATTGCTAAGACTTAGCTAAACCTTTTTTTGTTATATAAAAATACACTTTGTAAACTTAAATAAATGAGGGTTGATGTGCTATTTAATTCATCATGCGAGTATTTTCACTTTTCGTGACTTAAAACTTGCAAAAAATTGTATGGCAATAGAAACAATTAGACACATGATTGATATTGTTTAACAAGTTGTAATTTACTACCACTTTCCCGCTTCTCATATACGTCTGCTTCAATAGATTACGTAATAATTCCGTAATTATTGCAATAAATCTCTTTCCAGTTTGTTTACTGTCAAACAAGCAAAAAACATAAAAGTATACAGCAGAAAATTGTTTATCCAAACATATGAAGAAAGTTTTTTTTACTCTAAAAAGCTTCTTATGGTTTTGAGCGCGATTTAAACTGTTATAAGGAACGACATACCGGATACCGGTGCCTGGGGCCAAGACATACCTATGGACAAATTATAAAACAGTTTGCTAAGATGTTTGTGTGACAGGGCTATTCATTTAATCAGTGGCCACAAGTTGGAAAGTCATCAACCGCTATGTATAAGCCTAATAAGACTAGAAAGTAATGGGATATGCCAAATAACTCGGTTTAAAATTTGGAAAATAGCCATTTTTACTCATTTACAAACCTATGTATTAAATTTTAATCTGAAATATTCTATTTTGTTTTTAATTTCTTTATTTTAATAAAACAAAGCATTAACAATTTGTTCACATGAGAAATATAACTGATTCTCACTTTTTGTTTGCTTGTTGCCTCTAAGAAAACCAGGAATTGAAATAATAAAACAGTAGTAATGAATTACCAAACATTCAAAGCTATTCCAAAAAGGTCATCTTTGAAGAAACAAAAGCAGACGACGTAACGTTCTGTAGAAACATGGCTAATCACTTAAGATGAAAAGATTTTGTTAAAATTACAATGATTGATAGGTACAATAATCAGTATAAATAACCTACAAACAAAGATTTATAGGCAGCTTATTATCTTAATTCACTCTCATCCATTTCTGCTCAATTTACTCGATTAAATGTCAACATTTTTCCATCATGCATCGAGCGCAGAAACTCAAAAAATCACATTTCTCTGGTTAATCAAGCAATTCGTGACATTTCACATCCCACATTCTGTAATCTTAAAATTAATTGAATTTTGTGTTATTCTTCATGACTGTAATTAATAAAGTAATTTACTCACGTATTTGTAAAGTGGGTGTGTATACTATAAGTTTGTTAGTCATATTATAGTAAAGTTACTTACGATGTGCTAATAAACTTGTCACAATTTACTTGTTGATCCCGTTAGGGCCATCGCGACACACACAACTCGAAACAACGAAAACACGAAAATATGATGGTGAATGAAAAGTCGAAATAACGAAACTTCGATGAAGAAAAGTCGTAGGAACGATAAGTCGCAAGTACGATTGTGAAAAGCCAAAATAGCTTTACCATGATGGTGAAAGCTCGATATAAGTTCGTGTTTTCACCTTCGTTTTTTTTTTGACTTTCACCTTCGGTGTGTCGTTGGTGGGTTATTTCGACATTTAATGAAAGTAAGTTGGTGTAAACACGAAATTATATCGAGTTTTCAACATCGTGGTTTCGTTATTTCGACTTTTTCCATCGTATTTTCGTTGTTTCGAGTTATGTGTGTGTCGCGATGCCCCTAACGGGACACCGTAGAGGATGGACCCGTTTATGTACAGAGGAACCAATAAAGAACAGGACAGCATTTGAAGTTTAAGGCAACAGACATTTTAGATAAAGCGCGAGAAACTGTAATATGTCACTTGTTAACTTTTTGTCTTGATCATATAATCTATGGATACATTTTGGGAAGAAAGTTCAAACTTCAATGCTTTTCTATGGTGGGCCTGCTGATGAGCATAATATTTTTCTTCTCAGGAAGAAGAAAAAAATAAAAATTTACGGAACGAGTCTTTGGTCAAACAGCCACAGTAGCTGTAAAGGAAATGAGAACATGCCATGTATAGCATTGTTGTGATAGTTGTGTGACTGGCTGATCGCAGTCGTAACTTTACTGCCATTTCCGTCATTCTTCGTTAAATAATTATTGGTTAAAGCTACAGATCGATTATTTTGAAATTGAAGTGTATGGCTGAGATTCTAAATATATATACATTATTGTTGCTAGTGTTGTTTCTGTTGTTAAGTAAAACTGTTTTGAGTGATGTTGATTAATGTACATGCATTTTGAGAAAGAACATGGACATTTATTGGACATGACGTGCTTGTAGGAGATATATATGTGTAATAATGTTAAATATGAAGTGCATTTATTTGCAGAATCATGTAGAAGGATTTAGATTGTGAGGCGGCCAGTTGTTGCACCTAAGAAAGCGAGCCATTTTGTACTTAATGTGCTTCTTTAGGTTGTTATTCAAGAATGAACAATAAGAAAAAATTAAAATTCATTGTGATTACGAGTCATGGATTACTCAGAACCATGGTGTCAGTTCGACCTTGACCTTAACCTTATAGTAAGGTCGAAGGTAGAATATTAAACATAGCTTTTCACATAGAAATATTTATAAAAAAAAAAAAACGTTTACAATAATCTAAACTTGAACTCATCAAATCTATTTAATCGCAACTCATTTTTTAATGATTTTTTTTTTATTTTATATAACTAATGTGAAAAATGAAACAAACAAAAAAAACACTATTAGGTTTGGAAATGTGAATATGTTCAAGTAAACGAGAGAAAAAGAATCAAATAAATGTTAGGCCAATTCACATTTATTATCATGGACTTAAAACAGAAATGTGTTTTGACGTGCACGTTTTTTCTGTCTTTATTCCAAATCAGCATCTATCAGCATTCACAGAAGATATAAATGTCATCAAAGATTAGTGAAACCAAGTTTTCCAAGACGATGTCAAAATTTCAATTTGAAAAAAGAAAATGAAGGAAAAACTGTTTTTTGTCAGTTCAAAAAAATAGTATACAGCATACGAAGAATTTGCAGAACTTTGTTTTTAATCCGTGGATATAACTACTTGAAGTGTCGTTACATCCAGAACATAACTGAACATAGAACTATCTATAAATAATCAACACTTTCTTTGTCTTTATTTAAGTACTAATAATATTTCTAAACATTTTGATAAGAACGTCCTTATGTTGAGAGAATGCTAATAAAGATAATCAAATGTCCGTCCTGCCTTGACCATTCAACACTCCCTAAACCTTGATAAATGTACATGTTGTGGGATGGACAGTCCTAAATGACGGACTATGATGATCACTTACGTTTACTGACTGTTTTAACCAAATATAAATGTAGCCTGTCATTTTTGCTTTTAATTTATTTCCAGCGTATATATATTGTACACATTGTCCGTAATGCATGTTGTAAGGTGTCCAAATTCGCCCAAATCTTGTTTTACGTCCAAAATCTAAGCGTCTTTTCATCACAAACCGGAGTTTGTTTACAATAAGTGTGTTATACATAAACTCTTTCCTTAAGCAATGTTATAATGTTTTAACTACTTTGATATTTTTTTCAGTGAAAGAAGATATTGCTCTTTTGATTTAACTGGAATAATATTTGTCCTGCCGCTACTTTTCTAATTGTTTTGTTGTTGTTGTTGTTGATGATGACTGGTGGTGGTGGTGCTACGACTGATTAACGATGATGATAATGACGGTGAATAAAAATTACGATCTCGATGATAACGATGATGACGATGATGATGGTGATGATACTGATGTCAACATTGTTTTTGCTTTTGTTGTTAGTAATATGATGAATTTGTCGAACCGTTTTTTGAAAGAGTGCGATTTTCATTTATTTTGTTTATTTATATTACTGACTTTGCATTTCATCAAATTAATGGTTAGCAAAAAAAAGCAAACTTATGCTTTCAAACAAGATGACGCAGTTTGTGTCGAGAAAGTGTTTGCTTTACTTTCTTAATAAACAGTAACATATTCCATAATTATTAATAAATACGAGTACATTCCGATTAAATGACCCCATTACAAATGTATATTAAATAAATGCATAAATTGTTGCCACTTTTTTATTTGATAACGTGAGTAGTGCCGGTGTAAGAAGACATTATAATTATATAATAAATATTATTTTCCTACAGACTATATACAAATATGAAGTCGGATTCATACAAAAATATTCTCTATACAATGTAGACAGTAAACTTTGAACTGTTATAACACGACACGCCTTGTGTTTACACATATAATGTCCCTTATAGACTTCCGTAGATTTTGAAAATATCTGGAAAAAGTGATCCCTCGGAAGCATTAAAATCAGCAAAATCACACGGAAATTGCAGACTCGGTTTGATTGAGTCTGTACATGAGGGATAATGAAAAAATGCAACATCCCTCACGCCCACTAGCACCGACTTGAGCGGTACTCAATTTCCAACACCTTAAAGTGCTGGAATCAATGATTCCAAAGGGCCAGATAAATATATCAAATCATCATACTCAAATGATTTCTACATTTATCCCTTACAGAAGGAACATAGGCCTAGTGGTAAATGTGATAGACAGTCTGTCTCTCAAACCAGGGATCGTGGGTTCGAGTATGACCTTGCTTTCTGCTATGGCATCAGTAGAACCTACTGGTTAGTTCCAGGAATGTAAGCATTCCTCATTACTTAGCTTGGATACATATGTATACCGACAAGTTGCCTAACGAACAGGAGATCGACCTTGAAATGGAATAGTCTGGTTCCCTGTCTGCATTTACCGTAGTGTAAGGGGAAGGAACTCTAGACTAAGCCGGGAATATAAAAGTTTAAACTTCGGCTAAGCAAAATATGGTGCGGTGCAAAAATGGCATTAAGATATCTTTACATGTGTGTCGAACAGCTCATCTAAAACCTTACTCCTTTCTAGTTGTTTAGAGTGTTGACCTGTATTAAGTTTGTCAAAATGACACAACACTTTATCAAATACTGTGTCTAATTTATCACATCTGAATAAAGCCTCGTACAATCATGTAGCATTTTCTTTTCAGCAAAATAAACAAGATTCTCTGCTCAACGACTGATCCTTTTATCTGGACGCTTGTTGGTTTAGTTTAATAAGACTTTATTTGTCTGATAGACGAATGATTCACCCAGGAAATACCATGTACTCACATTTTATTTGGCAACTGAACTATACATGCGATTTCGTAATATATTTTACTTAATACACATTTGATAAGCCTTGATTTAGATTCATTTTTATCTAAAGTTCTAGTACAAACGTAATTTAATTGGGATAGAATGTTAGCGAACTACATGTAAAATGCTTAGTGTTTTGTTGCTGTATTTGTTATGATGGTTTTTGACTTGTTGAATATTTTTTGTTGATAAAAACTTCTTCATGAGATATAAATACCCCGAAGATAGAAAGACTAAAAGTACAAATGTTAAGTTCGACCCTGAATAAGGGACAAAACTCTTGCATATTTATAGCAAGGTGTATATGGAGTTGTCTCTCATTACCTTATTCAGTTTTATACAGTTTTGAATAGTCTTGCTTTTTTTTCTAAATAATTTTGTTTGTTCACGTTGAAATATATTGTTTAAATTTAGCGGAACAAAACTCGTTTTTGTTTGTCTTTATATAGAAACAATGATCGTATTTTAAGAAACATTACGTTTGAAATCCTAGTGCTAAAATAAAAAATATGAGGTAAAATTTTAGTCTCAATGAATAGTGCCCTCTTGTCACACGGAAATATGTGATATGCAGCAGCATCAAAATCATCAGTGTCATCATCAGCACCAACAATGACATCATTATCAACTGTCTTCGTTGCTGTTACTATCAACATCTTTGAAAGGCGATACATTTCAACTTATGTCACCGTCTTCTCTTGCATTAGCCACAAAACAACAATATCCAATATGCGCGTACACCACAACCAACATTTTTTTTCTCTTTTTTTTTCTTTTTGAAAAAGTTCATTTGTCATTTCATGCAAACTACTAAAAATCAGTTGTGTCCTGGTGGACGGTATACATCTGACTTCATAAATAGCTTACGTTTAGTTTGAGCTGTATACGTACGTGGTGGGACGGTGAGATACGTCCACTTTCGAAAAACGGTATATTGTCTGAAATTATAAAGCTCACGCCAAATAACAAAATAAGAACCATTATTATTGTTATCCTTTAATTTTCAGACTACAGAAAATGACCCCTTATAATATTCAAATCAGTTAATTAAATGCCAAGTACACACTGACCATTACAAAAAACAAAAACAAGCAAACAGAAATGAAAGAACGTTTTTGCCTGAAGTCCTACTGGTAATTATAAAGTTCGCAGTTATGGCCTGAGTATATGTAGTGGTGGTCGTATTTGTACTCGTAGAAGTCTTTGTAGTGGTAATCGTCGTACAATTGTTATCGTAGCCTTAACGCTGTGGTCATGGTTGTTATCGGAGTAGTTGTGGTTGTAGTCGTATAAGTCGTAGTACAAGTATCCATCCAGTAAGTTGTAGTTGTAAAAGTAATAGTGGTAGATTAGAACACACGTGGTCTTTTAAGTAGATAATGACATGTAGTCGTAAATTTCGAGAAAATCGTGACCGAAGTCGTAACCGTAGTTGTTGTGTAGTCCTAAAAGTCGTGGTCGTGATCGTTGTCGTTACCGTGAATGTCGACGAAGTCTTTGAAGTCGTCAGGATCGGGGTAGTCGTCGTAGATAACGGCTTGTAGTCGTTTTTAATCGTAGTCTTCGCAGTAGCAGTTGAAGTCGGTTCTGTAGATGTCGACGTCATGTCGACGTCATTATAAATTCGTAGTAGTGGTCATTGTCGTTGCCACTGTTACCTGTGTAGTCATTGTACTCGTGTTCCTGGTTGATGCCGATGTCTTAGCTATGCTCGTAGTCGTAGTTTCTTTAGTCGTCGTTGCTGTTCTTGTAGCCATTAGTTGATGAAGTCATGTTCGTGGTCGAAATCGTCGTTGTCTACGTGGGTTAGCCTTATTGTAGTCGTGCAAGTCATAGTGATTTTTGTCGACGGCGAAGTCGTAAAATCTGTTGTGGCAGACGTTTTCATAGTCGTAAAATTGTCGTCGTAGTCGAAGTAACGGTCGAAGTGTTGTTAGTTACGTAAAATGAAATGGCAAAGTTGTAGCCTTAGTTTTAATCAAAATCTTGGTAATAGCCTGGAAGAAAAAGTGATGACGATCTCTTGCAAAATGAGCTAGCTATTTAAGGCGATATGCAGTTAACGGTAAGCTGTAGTCGGTGTAAGCTGTAAACGGCGTTATGTACAGTCCATGTACGCAGCTTGCGTATATGTCGTAAGCTGTATGCTACGAAGACGGTGGTGATATTTAAACTTCTTGAATTCTCGGGTTCATCTTTATGAATTCACAATTGCAACTTCATGAATTCAAGATATCAACATACAGAACTCCGGATTTCAACTTCATGACGTCAATATTTCAACTTCATGAATTCAAGATTTCAATTTCACGAAGTCACGATTTCAACTTCGTAAAGATAAAATCTTAAATTCATAAAGTTGAAATCGTGAAGTTCACGAAGCTAAAATTGTTAAGTTAAAATCGTGAATTCAACGAAGTGGAATTCGTAAAGTTGAAGTCGTGAATTCATGAAGATGAAATCGGGAATGTATGAAGTTGAAATGTCCCCACCGGTCTTTCGTAGTTTACGGTGGACAGGAATCCGCAGCAGTTACTTCCTCTGCTCATCATAGTATCATTAATAATACTTTGGTCACTATTAATCGACATACTAACAACAATCAAAACAACAACAACAACATCATCATCATCATCATAATTTTCTTTCTAATTAATTTCCTCATTTTCTACTTTCAACTTTTTTTATATATCTTTTAAGATCATCGGCTGCAGCGACGGACATTATTGCGAGCAAACATAAATGCATAAAAAATTATTAACATGTTAAACATTCAAGTAGAACACTCTAATTCACGGTGGCACAAAGGTGACATGTGTGCGTTTTTATTTATCTCGTGCGCACGAGATACTACGTCGTGGCCACGAGTTACTTAGTCGTGGCCACGAGATAGCTAAGTCGTGGCCACGAGATACTATGTCGTGGCCACGAGTTACTGAGTCGTGGCAACAATATAGCTAAGTCGTGACCACGAGATAATATGTCGTGGCCACGAGTTATTAAGTCGTGGCCACGAGTTACTAAGTCGTGGCCACGAGATAGTTAAGTCGTGCGCACGAGATAAAAAACCAATCAGATTACATTATTTATATGATTTTTTGCGTTTTTATTTATCTCGTGCATGATCGTGCGCACGAGATACTACGTCGTGGCCACGAGTTTCTAAGTTGTGGACACGAGATAGCTAAGTCATGGCCACGAGTTCCTAAGTCGTGGCCACGAGATAGCGAAGTCGTGGCCACGAGATACTATGACGTGGCCACGAGATACTATGTCGTGGCCACGAGTTACTAAGTCGAGGGAACGAGATAGCTAAGTCGTGTGCACGAGATAATTAACCAATAAAAATACACTATACGACATAGTATCTCGTGGCCACGACTTAGCTATCTCGTGGCCATGACTTAGTAACTCGCAGCCACGACATAGTATCTCGTGCGCACGAGATAAATAAAAACACACATGTCACCTTTGTGCCACCGTACTAATTGACTGTATAAAAAGTTAATATAAAGGAATTTCCTTTTATCTGTATTGATGAAAAACAATTTCTGTAATATTCATATTGTAAAAAATGTTTGTATTTGTTGTTCTTATTACCACACGGAAACATTATCATTAGGAAACTATCTACTATAGATTTGATTTATGTTCAAACGAATACTGAACATCTTTGTAAGTAGGTAAACCGCAACAAAACAACAAAATATTTCACAAATATCTTAAGATTTCTATTTATTCACCATAACATAAACATAGATTGTACAGCATGTGATGTATGGTGAATGTTTTCACTGAAGTGCAGACTGGTATCAAAACAAGATTTTTATTTTTGTATTCTTCTATGAAGCAGGATAAAAAAGCAATAAAGTTTGGATTAACGAAACGAAACTTTTGATGAAATTAACCCAATTTCTGTTATAGAGGCGTTTTGTTCGTCTGCTATTATTATAAGACGCTGATGTACACAAAAAGATGATGAAATGTAGTTAACGTAAAAATGTATGATATCTTATCACGTCAGTTGTTATCGGCGGTTACTTCAAAGCGAACTTCTCGCTTAAAGGCATGCTTCAATCATTGTTTTGGTTGATAAATATTGCACTGAGTACATCATAACAATCTTGTTATTTTGTTTCGTGAAAGCGGCTCTGCGCATGCGTAATCAGCTCATGAATAATGCATTATTTAAGGAGAACTAAATAAAATAGTACGTGTGATGCGCGCTGACAGCTTTATTTCTATAGTTACTAATGAACAGTGTTGACTTTTTATTTGAAACAAAAAAATGATTTCGCAAAAATATGTTTTAATTGTTGTGGTACTTTTATGTATAAGTGAGGTAGCTAAGTGCATATTGGTAGACTGCCCTCATATAAGACATACACATGTTAGAAACAGAAGATTTGCATCTTGCATGAGGAATATACATGGAATTGTCCGATTTTTGTGCTCCATTCGAAATCAAGGTAGGTGCCATGGCTCAATTTTATTTTTTTATAAGTAATATTAAAAGGGATATAGTTACAAAATGCACTATTACGAACAGATCCTTTTGTTTCAAAACATATATCATTTCCTATAACACAATTAGAAATTATATGTACAGTCATTTACTATTTTTATCCGAATATATGAATATATCAAAAATCATATATTTATATTATAACTGGACACACGTTGCAAAAATAAAAATTAAGTCCATTTAAATTTTTATTTTAAGTTATTGAAGATCCTGTATGTTGTAATTAAGGATGTAACAACATGTAAAAAAGTATATATGTATATAATCATTCTTCTTAAACAATTTCCAAACATCCAAGAATGTTAAATATGTGATGCAAATGATCATGCGCATTAAAAGTAATCATTAAAATCTATGGACTGATTTCTTATTGAAAAAATTGGTTTTCTAATTTTCTCCATTTATTTACATGAAATGTAAATTCAGTAATATCTTTTCAAACATGCTTTTTTGAACGCATAATATTGATAAATCTTTTGAGTATTGGATTTATGTTATATAATCATAAAAATATTGAGTTAAAGGATCTTTAATTTCTATAAATATTTTTTTTTTTTCGGGTTAAAAGATTATGAGAATGGTGACTTTCAAATAGAAACGTATAGCATTTAAGAATATGGAGAAAAAAAGCAACATAAATAAAATATTTTTCAACAAGCATTGCGTATATTTGAGGGGGCGGAGAGGGATAGTTTGCCAAAATTACGTACACATATAACTACTTTATAATAGTAAATATAACTACTTTATAATAGTAAATATAACTACTTTATAATAGTAATAATACTAATCAATGAAATAGCATCAACATTGCTATATGTTCTACACAAGAATGTCCGACCTGCATTTAAATGTTTATGTCCTAGGAGTAAGTCTAAAAACTACTTTAATATGCATACATTCAGCAATGAAGTTCATTACTTTTAACATTGACTTACTTTATTTTCGGTTACGTCAAAACTAATTCACATTTAGCTTAAAGACCAAAGGTTTCCGTATCAAACAACGATAGGTTTGATACCATTTGGTCATTTGAAATATTAAAAAGGTTAAAAATCTCATATGATATTTATTATTAATATGAACGTTCAAGAAAATTCATGCAATATTACAAAACTAAAAGACTTAGATACAATTAAAAGGTCCTTTGCGTGTATTAATGTGCATTTGCTTAATTTGTATGCGTTTTAAACTTTTCATCCTGTGTGTATGCATATTTAACGTTAATTTTCAGCCTTAAATATTTATCATTCTGTATTCTGGATATATGCAAATAAAACTTTCATAAACCGAAACAGAAACTCATAAAATAAACTGCCCAAAAATGAAGGCTCGTGAATCAACCGAGAGCAAAAATAGCGCGCGCTTATCCTGTCATATTGGTGATTTAGTTTCTATCATGATAACATCTTTAACCGCATGTAGTGCGGAGTCAAGGGTTTGTTGTTATTTTTGTTGTCAGTCATTTGATGACAGTCTTATTTCTGACATTTGTGTGATTAATCCCGGAAATTTAAACAAACGAGATAAGAATCTTTTCAAGCCTCGAGCTGTTTTTGAGAACTAACTTGAGACTTACCGGAAATTTTGAAAGTAAACATCATTTATATTTTAAGTTATAAAGAGTTGTATTGCCCTAAATAAATGGTTGATTGCATATATAACACAAACCGCAAATAACCGTTATATTGTATATAACCATTTAAATACGGCCATATAATCCGTCAATAATATTTATAATGAAATTAAAGTACAGCAAACTTCCTTGCTAACATGTAATTCTGTTGTTCTTAATGCTTCTAAGATTTTCAAGATTTTTTTTATATATTTTAGCGGTAATTTATGATTGTTTTTTCTTTTCCTTTTTTCTTCTTCTGGATAGTATTAAAGCTGCGAAATGAAATACTCAACCTTGAGAAAAATACTTGCAAATTGTAGTTTAAAAATAAAGGCAAATGCAATGCAAATATTTGAAATTTTATGCGGGTATACTAGCTGCATCGTAACTTACTATTGTAGAATGTCTTAAAAGCTGTGTAAGGCCACATGTGTCACAAATCACATTCGTCACAATTGTGAAGAATGAGATCACATTCGTCACAAATTTTGTGATGCATGTGATCCAATGTTTTAGACAATCACATTCGTCACGAGTTTAAAATCACAAATGTCACAAATTTGAGATAAATATTGTTTTCTTCAATGCTTTTCACTGAGTCACAAACGTCACAAATTTTTAGGACTGAAATCAATTATTGGAACTAAAACTACAGACATTTTTATCCCCTCCCCCGCTGATGAAATCGGGAGTGATGGGACTGTTTTAGCGTGTTCGTCCGCCTGTCAGTCCAGATTTAGTTTCCGCACTATCCGGCCATTGATTAGTTATTATACACTGTATATGGAATCATTTCGTTTCCACGCTATTTTTCAGCAACTTCTGGATGGATATCGATGCTGCAACTTTGTAGGAACCTTCATTCACAAACCAGTTGCACATATAACCAGCATATCTCCATTTCTTTTTAAAAACAGACTTATTGCCCCTTGTTGTTGTTGTTATTTATAAAACACTGTATATAGAACTATTGCTTTTCTGCGCTCTAGGAATTTCAACGAAATTTAGTTTAATATAAAGAGGAGATGCGCATCTCGAAAAATCTCGACGGGACACTAAAGGATTTGGTCCGACTTGAGGGTACGGTCGCTTATATGGGCTTTCCGGCGGCGACTTTAGATAAACACATAAACAAACAAACAAGATGTGCATATCATCATCATCATCATCATCATCAGTATTTCCCGTTTGGCCGTTTAATACAGAGTTATGATCCATAATTTATTATCATTTATTGTTCATAGAAAAGCATTAATTCAACCCTATTCTTCAACAAATCTGCTGAATAATTTAAACAAAACTATGTGGGTACATCTAATACCAAGCGGAGATGTGTATATTGACGGCACTTACCCGAAGTTAAGACCCCTGGTTGCTTAATATTCAGTCAGATAACTTAAGTATTTCATGTCTTCAAATGTTAAATATATCTAATTTTAATTGTGTGGGAACCTTCAATACAAAAAGGGCATGTGCATTATCGCCGTGACCTTGAGTGATATGGGCCCTGATAATTTATGCTTTAACCGACTATTTCCCCGGAGTCTTTATTCGAAATGTATCCTGCAATTGTTTAATTTTCAATCAGTATATGATGCTGTCGGCGGTAAACATTAATTCAGCGAATTTGCTTGCAAGATATTTGAATGACCTCGTGTAATTATAGCTTCGCAAGACCAATCATATTCTACAAGAAATGTTAAGTTTTCTTTAAGTTTATTTATTCAACTTCCTTCATGATTCTCATTTAACCCTTTCCTTTATAGATATTACTGGTAAAATAACTATATGAACCGCGCCATATTGAACCCTAGATGAGCCGTCAGTACTAAAGAACTCTGATATAATATAGGAATAACGCATGTTTCTTTTTTCGTGTTAAAATATCTGTAGAAACCCAAGGGATTAGTTGGTACCCGACCCAACGTATCCCGAGGGTTTCAGCAGTTGTTATGACACGGAACAAATCATTCGTTAACGCTATTCTAGCATAAAGCATGCATAAATCTAACACAATCCATACACAATCAAGCAACATCACTGATTTTCCTCGGATTGCACGGGAACGTCAGCGTTGTATGTGACCGTGACGTCATTTCCGTTTTAGTTAAGCAGCGTCCGGGCCACAATGTATTGACGCTGTGCCACGGAAAACGTATATCAAAAAGGTGTTTTAACAGCGCATGAGCGCTAGAATCTCCTTGTTAAAAGACCTTTTTGGTCCTGTTAAAACACCCCGAAATCATGGTTATAACGGCAGTTTTATGCTAGAATATAAAGTAATGAATAACAACATGGATTCCAAGAAGACTAAAAGCAAACTCACATTGCACAATACTAGCCGCAATTATAATACTGCTAATAAAGTTCACGAATTTTCATTGGTTTAGAGGCGGGATATATTTATAGGTTATTACAGAGGTCTGATGTGCCTTTATTCGATTTTGGCCCACTAAAAGAGCCCGAGGGCTAATACCGATCTTGTAGACCCATATCGCATTAAGGCACACCAGACCTGTTCTATAACCTTTTTATTGCATGTGCTCATTTATGTTTTGGTTTTCATTATAGAATTAAAAAAATCGTTTGAAAACATTGTTACGACAAACTGTGGATTTGTCGTGTCTTCGGTTTTTCTTTTTTTTCTAATCTTCGCGGCGAAGAAACGAAACAAAAAAGACACGGCGTAAATCAGCAACAAAGTGTTTTATTGAAACCGTGTGGACATATAACACAATTCGTAATGTTTGATTATGCGTCCTTTTCAATATTTTGAATTGCTACACGATAATATTACATTACATTACAACTTACATGCTATCCTACTTGATATGTTTAATAACGTTCTGTACTATACAGTCGCGCAACAACATTCTGTATTACACAACACTTTTCAGCATTTAACTACAAAATAATTATTTATCACGTTTGAAGTCGCGGGAGTGGAATAAAGCCATTACATATTTTCCATATTACACTAGTGTAATATCGTTTTGACGTGCTCTTCATGTATACTGAAGGAAATAAAATATCTATCTACGTTAGCGGACGTTGCTTAATTTTACCGCGCTTATAAGGGAAAATAACGACAAGTTTTCGCTTTTTCGGCGGCAAAAGTTTACCTGTGATAAAAAGAATATTACATTCGTGTCTTTTAACATTGAATTTATTAAACTCGTTGAATAAAATAATAAAATGCTCGGCAGAGCCTCGCAATTTATTATTTTATCAAACTCGTTTAATAAATTCAATATGAAAAGACACTCATGTAATATCCTATATTTATTTGATGCTAACTAATGAAATACTGTTCTATCAATGAAATATATTCATATTATATCAGTCACAGTGTGGTGATATAGATTTGGGTGATATAAGCCACGCCCACTCTGCGTACGTATTTATAAGTCTGGATTCCCTAAACATGCATTAAAAATAACTGTTTAATTTCATTCTAAATGACATATTTCTCGATTCAAATGTCCGTAATTTTGTAAGATTGTTGACAATGAGACCGCAAAAAGAAATATAAATAAATAAGGATTATTTTGCTTGCAGCGTTAACGTTTGCCGTCATATTGTTTACGCGCGCGTAGTCTCCGCGCTTCAGTAGTAAACGGTCTAAAAGCACTTTTCAAAAGGCACATAAAATAAAAAGAAAATGTGTTTGCTTTTCGTGAATATGAACTATATCTCACATCGAAGTGAGAAAATGTTCATATTTTCACTCGCGCTACGCGCTCGTGATACATATTTCATTTTTTTTCTCACTTCTCAGTGAAATATATTTCATATTCACTCAAAACAAACAAATATCCTCTATAAAATTCACTAAACACCGTCGTTTGAAACTATCTAATCATAAAAGGCGAAAAAAGCTAAGACGCGTCGAAACGATAAAGCGGCCCCGCCACAAAGACACGATCTGTTTAAACGAATTAACTATATTATTATTACTAGTGGAATAGATATGGAAAGTTCCATAGAGCGTCTGCAAGCAATTGGCACAGACTTGCAAAATCGTCTCAGGAAAGAATGTTCCTAGATGTCAAAATGTCATACTCTTTAATTGAACCAAGATTCCTGAAAGTCTGCGGAAGTCAAAAGTCTGTCAGACCAAAAAAGGTTCATTGATGTCAAAAGGTCATAATCTCTAATTAGATATCCTGAAAGTCAACGGGGGTCTCAGCTACTTCCCAAACAATCATATATGGTCTCATTGGTGTAAATATGGTCATAATTTGTACTGAAACTAAGATTAAGTCTGTGAGATTCCTTTAGACTGTCGCTGTATGGTGGGAAGAAATTTGAGGGTTCACAGAGGTAAAAGATCACTTCCAGTTGAAGTCTGATACTATGCCGTGCATTGTCACCAAAATTTTTTGAAGGTTTCGAGAACGTAAGACGACTTGATAGCAATACCATTACGACAATGCGACAGTTCTATGAAGACAATACAATGCCGACGATACGATATTGCAACAAGTTAGTACGATGGCGATAATGCAATGGTGTTGAAAAGATATTGGTATCGTGATGTCGACATCACAATATCGATTTATTGCATTGTCGCCCTTGTACTATCGCACTGATATAACCACGATTGTCCTTATGATATTCCGTGTATCACATATTGAAAAATAAACTTGTGACATTTGTGATTCGCCTGTTTAAAAATTCTCAATTTTGCTTGTGACGTTTGTGATTGGCATTTTTACCCGATTTTGGTCAATCACATTCGTCACAAAAGTCATTTGTGACGAATGTGATCACATTCGTCACAAATTCATAAAAACTTGTGACGAATGTGATTTGTGACACATGTGGCCTAACAAAGCTGCATGCATCCAGATAAGATAAAATAATTCAAGAAAATTAAACTTGAGAATGTAATAAGATTTTAAGAGAAGTAAAATAATTCAAGATGTCTGATTTTGCAGTATTTACATGTATCATCATATTTCTAGTGCGTTACTAACGTAGTTAGGGCTATTTTTTGCATATTTTGAACTTATTTTGGTAATTTACGTGGACTGTAAGCGCCGTTTACAATTTGTGAATTACCCTTCCCTTTTTCTTTTCTTTTTTGTTATTGATGTTGTTATTGTTGTTGTCGTCGTCGTCGTTCTTGTTGTTGTTACTTCATAATTTTTTTTTTTAAATAAATTTTTAAACTTTTAAGAAAATAAGCATAACTATGGAGACATGCTGCTATGTTGCTTTAATATTACTTAAAATATATGAGCCGCGTCACGACAAAACCAACATAATGGGTTTAAGACCAGCATGGATCCAGACCAGCCTGCTCATCCGCGCAGTCTGATCAGGATCCATGCTGTTCGCTTACAAACCCTATAGTAAGTAGAGAAACTGATAGCGAACAGCATGGATCCTGATCAGACTGCGCGGATGCGCAGGCTGGTCTGGATCCATGCTGGTCGCAAACGCACTATGTTGGTTTTGTCATGACGCGGCTCATATCAGTATCTCAATATAGGTCTGAAGGAAAACATATATTTTCAGGTGGACATGTTCGTCGATTATCCCAACCTGAGATTCAGCGACATTTATATTGTGAGTGCTGTGCTACAAGATGCGACCGGCAAGAACTCCTGAGCCTATGCTAAATCATAAACAATTTGACCAGCCCTTATGCTCGAACTTCATACCGTCTTACGTGTCACACAGTTACAATGTTACCATTGGAGTTATTCTGGACCTTTACAACATCTGCATCCTGATGTAATCTTAAAAAGTCATTTCTGGTTTATACTTGTGTAATATTGATTTTGAATACCTGTATTACATATCAAGACCTAATTTAACTTAAACCTTTCTAAGACGATGAGTGTGACGTCAGTATATATCTCATTACTTAGAACTTTAAAGCCTAAGGGCGTATCTCTATTCCTGCAAACTAATAACTACTATAAGGGCGATTTGCGAGAATTAGAACGGCGGAATATAAATTTCTAATCTTAATACTTAATGGTAATGATGTTGTTTTGCTGCACTAATTGACATTTAAAGATCAAATTATCATTGCATTGCAGCAACTTTGCTTTAATGATATTTCATCTTGTTTGTGTTGTCCCTTGCATAAACAAATGTTGACAAAATCAGTTTAGACGGACTATTATTAGTTCATAAATAGCTATCGAATTTAGATTTGTTTCCGTTTCCTTGCTATTTTTTCTCTTGCAAAAGTGTATTTTGTTCAACAAAGGAGAAGAAACACCAGTTAAACCCGTAGTAAAATCCCACTCTACAGTATTTTATTTGCTATTCATATATTAGCAATGAATACTCTGTGTGCAAAACATTATATCCTCTGGATAACGGTCACCTGCACACAAAGACTACAACACCTATCTCGAAACAGACAGGGTTTTTTTGGGCAGAGTATGTCAATTTAAGGTTGTCGATCAATTAATTTGGTACAGAAGAAAATAAATAAGAAAAAACGTAAGATCTGTAAGGGCATATATTAAATCTGTTTTAGTGCTACATTAAAAGTGCTCCAAACTAATTCTGTGATAAATAAAATATGAAGGCCCCCGCTGAATCTTTATGTTACTTCATGAAGTAGTTCTTTGACAGTACTTTTGTTGTTATTTATAAGTCTACTTGACAATAACTGATCCTAGTTTATAACTGTTAATAAAACATGAAGAAAAAAAGTAATTTGAATAAAAGGAAATCCAAAACTTGCGTAATTGTTTTTATTTGACAACGATTGTACCAAGCATGGTAATTCACAGAGTTCGTTTATTTCCGGATCTTTTCGTATGTGTCCGGTTATATCTTATATACTTTGTGTATGTGTGTGTGTGGGGGGGGGGGGGGGGGAAGAAAAAAAAGAAGCATCATTTAAGAACGTTAAAAAGGTTAAATTGAAAGTGTTACAAGTTTGGTTTGATTGAATCTGTTCATGGTCGGTACTGAAAAATGCAAGCTACCATCTACGCCCCAAATATCGACTTTAACAGAATTTAACACGGATTGGTAATATTTTGAATATAATAAGAAACCAAGCGCTGTCTAACCCAAAGAATACGATGTCTGTGCCTACTGTTGCACTTTTTGCAAAATTTTACCTGTAGAAATAAAAATGTCTTGATATCTTTAAATGTTTACCATCGTAAAGTTAATTGCTTTTTCTTCTTCTGACTTATTACGGATGCCAGCACTATTAAGTGTTGAGAATTGAGTACCGCTCAAGCTGGTGCTAGGGGGCGTGAGGGATGTTGCACTCATTCATTATCCCTCATGCACAGACTCAACCAAACCGAGTCTGCAATTTTCATGTAATTTTGTTGTGATTACTGCTTCCGAAGGATCACTTTGTTTCTAGATTTATATACTTAACAGACATCTTACCAGTTTTTAAATATTTGAAACTATACCGTAAGATGTGTCAAATTTTACAGTTTTACCCACAAACAAAAACAGTTTGTTTTTTTAAAAAAAAGGAGGGGGGGTCAAGGAAACGAGACGATAACGTAAATGGGGGAGCCGCCACGGGTATTGTCCAGCAATACAACTCCTCATGGTAAAAGAGAATATTCACCAATGGCTGGAAACATTTAAAAACATTTTTCTTATTTGACACTTGTTAAGTTTTATGTAGCACCAACACAGTGAGGTCATACTTTCTAGCTTTACTGGCGGAGGAAGACCTCCGGTGCCACTCCGTGCGTTATTTCAGACAAGAAGCTAAAAAGAACACTGATTTTTGAAAGCAACTAGATAGTTCCTTACAGAAAAAATAATACCCTGGAGGGGGAAAAATTGTTTCAGAAAAAAAAACCCGTGCGCATTTAACTTTACCATTCGAATTTAACAGCAAAAGTTTTGCGACAAACGGTTTTTAAAAACTAGCGGAAGTGGCATTTACCCCTTACGACATTTAACGGGGGCCCGCACGAGTTATGTATTTTAAACATTTAGTAATTTAAATTTTTTTACCATAGCTGACCCCTCCACATTACGAGTTAACTAACACCATGGTATTTGCATAAATATGCGCGGGGGTTAATTTTCATATAATTTTTTGTCGATTAATGGCACGCCGTATACTGGAGTTCAATTGATAACCTGTCAACTTCCATCCATCACCGCGAGAAACAAACAACGTTAGGTATTGTTTGTATAACTATATAAAGTAATAATGATTTGCTTGGTCAGCGAATTAATTCTAGATAACGTAAATATCTATCATCTGTTAGTATGATATTATATGAGCCCCGTCATGACAAAACCAACATAATGCGTTTGCGACCAGCATGGATCCAGACCAGCCTGCGCATCCGCGCAGTCTGATCAGGATCGATGCTGTTCGCTTACAAACCCTATAACAAGTAGTGAAACTGATAGCGAACAGCATGGATCCTGATCAGCCTGCGCGGATGCGCAGGCTGGTCTGGATCCATGCTGGTCGCAAACCCATTATGTTGGTTTTGTCGTGACACGGCTCATATGGCTTTGCGAATATTGTTGAATCGAGTCTAGGTCCGGCGAAAGTGATATAGCATTTCCAGGTTTTTTAAGTGAATTTTAGAATTACCGTGATATTATTTGACAAGCACTCAAAGACTTTGTTAAGAAAAATACCCATAAAAATTCATCTAATTTGAAAAATAAAGAGAATTAGGCTATATTGCAAGTATTAAGATATTTACTTATATAAAATTACAATGAATCGAGCTGGGTTTTTTACCATATCTAATTAGCTACCGTGACCGTTAAAATGATGAATTGTTACCTTGATTTGTTTGATAACCATTGTTCTTCGGTTGACCTAATATTAAATTTTAATCATGAAAACAGTATGCGTAAATCATCTTTGGCTATCAAATGAAATGATAATAATAATGATGATGATGTTTTTGTTGTTGCTGTTGTTGTTGTTGATGATGATGATGATGATTATTATTATTATGATAATGATGATGACGACGACAATGATGTTGTTGTTTTTGTTGTTGATGATGATGACGAAGATCCTCTTCTGAATTAGGAATATATTTAGGTAAAGAAAACTGCCATCAATTGTCAGCCTTTATCACAAAATACTTAAGTGCAAAGTTGCAAAATTTTGGCTTCCTACTGTGAACAAGTTCCATTTTAAGAAATTTGTCTCCGTTCGCAAATTACTCCTTGTAGTCCAATTTAATAAAAAGAAAACCTCCACCGAAATTTTGACATGGGCGTGGGATGATGAAAATATGGTGAGTAATAATCTAGGTAATCAATAAACTACTGTTTACTCATAACTATCATAAGAGATAAACATTAACTTAGTATTAATAAACTTTAACTTAGGATAAATAAAGTTAGTACAATAATATTAACTTGGTTTAATTTAACTCTTAACCTGCCAAATATATGAAATGGACGTCTGCATCTATAAATGAGCCGCGTCACGACAAAACCTAGGACTTTAGGACTTTATAAGTCCTACGTAGGACTTTATAACTCCTACGTAGGAGATAAAAAAGCCTAATTAGGAGTTTATTACTCCTACGTAGGACATTATAACTCCAACGTAGAAGAACACTTATAAAGTCCTACGTAGGACTTTAAAACTCCTAATTATGTTTTTTATCTCCTACGTAAGAGTTAAGTCCTACATAGGACTTATAAAGTCCTACGTAGGAGTTATAAAGTCCTACGTAGGACTTATAAAGTCCTACATATGAGTTATTAACTCCTAATTAGGCCTTTTTAACTCCTACATAGGAGTTATAAAGTCCTACGTAGGAGTTTGTAGGTCCTACGTAGGACTTTAAAACTCCTAATTAGGATTTTATATCTCCTACGTAGGAGTTATAAAGTCATACGTAGGACTAATAAAGTCCTATGTAGGACTTACAAAGTCTTACGTGGGAGTTATAAACTCCTAATTAGGCTTTTTTATCTCCTACGTAAGAGTTATAAAGTCCTACGTAGGAGTTATCTTTTTTATAGAACATGTTAAATTGGCACCAGGACGCTTCCGTATGTTTTTAAGTGTCCCAGTTGATCTGTTAAAGAAATTCATGTTATCTTTTTTTTCAAGCTTTTGGATCTTTAGACCATTTTGACACAATATAGACAGTTGGCAAAATCTCTTTTAGTCTTCGTATATTTCTTCATCGATCTTTGCATATGATTTTTTAAGTGCCCCAGTTGATCTGTTAAAGAAATTAATATAATCTTCTTTTTTTTCAAGCTTTCGGATCCTTTAACCATTTTGACACAATATAGACAGTTGGCAAAGTCTCTTTAAAATTAGTGTCTTAGTCTATCTAATAAGTTACTTCATTCGTACATCTGACACTTTATTAACTACTTAGAACACACTCTAAATTTTCAGAAAATAGCTTAAATATGGAGGCGTGCTGCTGTTGTTCATCTTTCACATGTCACGTTTGTTGTGAAAATAGAACACTGACCTACATATCATTTTACTGCGCCATCTCCGCGTGTCACATAAGTATATAATAGTGGCCTTTATTTGAGTCACGTCACGACAAAACCAACATAATGATTTGCGACCAGCATGGATCCAGACCAGCCTGCGCATCCGCGCAGTCTGATCAGGATCCATGCTGTTCGCTTACCAACTCTTTTACAAGTAGAGAAACTGATAGCGAACAGCATGGATCCTGATCAGACTGCGCGGATGCGCAGGCTGGTCTGGATCCATGCTGGTCACAAACCCATTATGTTGGTTTTGTCGTGACGCGGCTCATTTAGTTCTCACAATCGAGATAGTTATGTCAAACGTGGGCTTGATCAATTACTCATGTATCAAAACAAAGGAAATAAAAATAAATTTTTAGTTGATGACCTAAAGCTTGAAAGAAGTTCGAATTGTGGTTTTAAAAAGGGCAATCTTTGTTTACATTTGACATTTCAGGAACAATGGAAGGTTTACAAACAATCAAATGATAACAACAGAGCCATTTTATTAGCAACACATTTATTTTTAGATATGAATGTTTAAACAAAAAGAAATCTAATTTTTCAAAATCTAATTTATGTTCTTTAAAATCTTTAAAAATGTCTTTTTACAGTCTTAAAAAATGTATTGTACTGCAAATTTATTTTGAAAACATTAACGACGCCGTTTACAGTCCTTTGCCTTCGCAACGTCGTTATCTTGATTATTTCTAGCTTGTCCAGATGTATTCCTTTCTTCTAATCTTGTTTTAACAGCTCGTCTGGTATTAAAGGTTATACTGTCATTATGTGTAGGAAAGACTTCGTTTTGTACATTAACAAGGTTGCTTGTCATGAATGTTGTTGTACCAGCAATGTTGCTATTTATCGGCTTCGTTCCATTCTGATAACATCCATTATCATTATACTGCAGGGAGGAATCTTTGTTACGTGCGGAGTCCACTGCGTTATTGCAGTCAACAATTACGCCATCATTTTGCAGGTTTGCACCTTTGTTATTTGCTGTTGTTGTTGCGTTGTTATCATCAACACTTTTGTCGTCAGTATTCCGGCAGACATCTTTGCTACATGCAGCTCTACTTGCGTCAAAATCGACAACATTGTAATCAAAATCAGATTGTAAACATGTATTTTTACTATGTGCGGTTGTCACTGCGAAATTTCCGACAACATTTAGTTTATTATTATGAAGGCGGGTATCTTTGCTATGTGCAGTTTTCATTGCATAATTTCCAATATAAATGGAGGCATTGATTTTCAGGTAGGCATCTTTGCCACATGCAATAGTCGTTACGTTATTGCCAACAATGGGGTCATCATTTTGCAGGCGTCCATCTTTTGTGCTTGCTTTTGTTGTTGCGTCATTGCGAACAACAATAGGGTCATCATTTTGAAAGCAGCCATCCTTGGTGCGTGCGGTTGTTGTTGTGTTATTGCCAGCAACAAAAGGGTTATCATTTTGCAAGCAACCATCCTTGGTGCGTGCGGTTAATTTTGCGGTATTGCCAACAACAATGGGGTCATCATTTTGCAGGCATTTATCTTTGGTACATGCGGTGGTTGCTGCGTAATTGCCAACAACAATAGGGTCATCATTTTGCAGGCATTTATCTTTGGTACGTGCGGTGGTTGCTGCGTAATTGCCAACAACAATGGGGTCATCATTTTGCAGGCATTTATCTTTGGTACGTGCGGTGGTTGCTGCGTAATTGCCAACAACAATGGGGTCATCATTTTGCAGGCATCTATCCTTGGTGCGTGCGGTGGTTGCTGCGTAATTGCCAACAACAATGGGGTCATCATTTTGCAGGCATTTATCTTTGGTACGTGCGGTGGTTGCTGCGTAATTGCCAACAACAATGGGGTCATCATTTTGCAGGCATTTATCTTTGGTACGTGCGGTGGTTGCTGCGTAATTGCCAACAACAATAGGGTCATCATTTTGCAGACAGCAATACTTAGTGTGTGCGGGTTTTTTTGCGTTATTACCAACAACAATTGAGTCATCATTTTGCAGACATCTAACCTTGATGCGTGCGGTTAATGTGGCGCAATTGCCAACAACAATGGGGTCATCATTTTGAAGGTATCCATCCTTAATGCGTGCGGTGTTTGTTGCATCATTGCCAACAACAATGGGGTCATCATTTTGCAGGCATCCATCCTTTGTACGTGCGGTGTTTCTTGTGTTATTGCCTACAACAATTGGGTCATCATTTTGCAGGCAGCTATCCTGGGTGCTTGCGATTTTCGCCGCTTTTTTATCACTTATAATAGATTCATCATTTCGCAGACAGTCACCAATCTTGCGTGCGGCATTCGTTGTATTTTTACTCACATACTCAATAGGGTCATCATGTTGTAAGTGTGCGGTATTTGTTGTTGTATTACCAGGAACTAAAGGGTGATCATTATGCAGGCTCGCATCGTTGATGCTTTCGGTTTTTGTTGCGTTATTACCACTTACAACAAGCTTATTATTATGCAGACAGGCAATTTTGGAATGTGCAAGTTTCATTGAGTTATTGCCAACAATTTTTTGGTTATTATTTTGCAGACAGGCACCATAAGTACGCGCAGTTATCGTTGCGTTACTGCCATTCATAACGGGGTCGTCGTTTTGCAGGCAGGCATCACTGGTACGTGCGATTCTCAGTGTGCTGTTTTCATTCACAGTGGGGAAGTCATCCTCCAGGCAGGTAATAATTGCGTTGTCCTTATTTACAATGGGATCGTCATTTTGCAGGCAGGCATCATAAGTTTGCGCGGTTACCGTTGTGTTGTTTTCATTCATAATGGGGTAGTCATCTTCCAGGCAGGCATCATAAGTTTGCGCAGTTATCGTTGCGTTGTTTTCATTCACAATGGGATAGTCATTTTCAAGGCAGGCGTCATTGGTACCTGTGGTTATCTTTGCGTTGTTTTCATTCGCAATGGGGTAGTCATTTTGCATGCTTGTACGCGCGGTTATCGTTGTGTTGTTTGCATTCACAATGGGTTTGTCATTTTGCATGCAGGCATCATTAGTATGTGCGGTTATCGTTGCGTTGTCCCCATTCACAATGTGATCGTCATTTTGCATGCAGGTATCATAAGTTCGCGCGGTTATCTTTGCATTTTTTTCATTCACAATGTGTTTGTCATTTTGCATGCAGGAATCATAAGTTTGCGCGGTTATCGTTGCGTTGTCCTCATTAACAATGGGATCGTCATTTTGCATGCAGGTATCATAAGTTCGCGCGGTTATCATTGCGTTGTTTTCATTTACAATGGGGTAGTCATCTTCCAGGCAGGCACCATTGGTATGTGCGGTTATCATTGGGTTGTCCTTATTCACAATTGGATAGTCATATTCCAGGCAGGTATCATAAGTATGTACGGTTATTGTTGCATTGTCATTATTCAAAATGGGATCGTCATTTTGCATGCAGGTATAATTAGTACGCACGGTCATCTTTGTGTTGTTTTCATTCACAATGGGGTAGTCATCTTCCAGGCAGGCATCATTGGTATCTGTGGTTATCGTTGCGTTGTCCTCATTAACAATGGGATCATCATTTTGCATGCAGGTATCATAAGTATGCATGGTTATCGTTGCATTGTCCTCACGCAGAATGGGATCGTCATTTTGCATGCAGGTATCATAAGTTCGCGCGGTTATCATTGCGTTGTTTTCATTTACAATGGGTTTGTCATTTTGCATGCAGGTATCATTAGTATGTGGGTTATGTTGTTGTTCCTCATTCAAATGGATCGCCCTTTTTTGGCTGCGGGTATCATAAGTTCGCGGGGGTTTTTATTGCTTTGTTTTCCTTACAAGGGTTTTGTCATTTTTGCAGAGTATCATTGGGTAACGTGCGGTTATCATGGGTTTGTCCTTATTCAAAATTGGGGTTAGTCATAAATCCAGGCCAGGGTTTAAATAAACATGTTGCGAAACCGTTGCTTGTCCTCATTCGCAAGGGTAGTTATTTCCAGACGGCATTCATTAGTAATGTGCGGTTATTGTTTGCTTGTCCTTATTCACCAATGGGAATGGCATTTTGCAATGCATATATTAGTAGTAGCACCGGTTTATGCTGGCGTTGTTTTCATTCCAAAGGGGTATTATACTTTCCGGATGCTCATTGGGTATCTGTGATTATATCGTTGCGTTTGTTTTCATTAAATGGGGTTTATTGTCATGTTTCCAGGCATCATCATTAGTATGTGCGGTTACTCGTTGCGTCGGTGTTCATTCACAATGGGATCGTCATTCGGCATGCAGTCATCATAAGTTCGCGCGGTTATCGTTGCGTTGTTTTCATTCACAATGGGATAGTCATCTTCCAGGCAGGCATCATTGGAACCTGTGGTTATCGTTGCGTTGTTTTCATTCGCAATGGGGTAGTCATTTTGCATGCTGGTATTATAAGCACGCACGGTTATCGTTGCGTTGTTTTCATTTACAATAGGGTAGTCTTTTTCCAGGCAGGCATCATTAGTATGTGCGGTTATCGTTGCGTTGTCCTCATTCACAATGGGATCGTCATTTTGCATGCAGGCATCATAAGTACGCGCGGTTATCGTTGCGTTGTGTTCATTTACAATGGGTTTGTCATTTTGCATGCAGGTATCATTAGTATGTGCGGTTATCGTTGCGTTGTCCTCATTCACAATGGGATCGTCATTTTGCATGCAGGTATCATAAGTACGCGCGGTTATCGTTGCGTTGTTTTCATTTACAATGGGTTTGTCATTTTGCATGCAGGTATCATAAGTTTGTGCGGTTATCGTTGCGTTGTCCTCATTCACAATGGGATCGTCATTTTGCATGCAGGTATCATAAGTTCGCGCGGTTATCGTTGCGTTGTTTTCATTTACAATGGGGTAGTCATCTTCCAGGCAGGCACCATTGGTACGTGCGGTTATCATTGGGTTGTCCTTATTCACAATTGGGTAGTCATATTCCAGGCAGGTATAATAAACATGTGCGAATACCGTTGCGTTGTCCTCATTCGCAATGGGGTAGTCATTTTCCAGACAGGCATCATTAGTATGTGCGGTTATTGTTGCATTGTCATTATTCACAATGGGATCGTCATTTTGCATGCAGGTATCATAAGTACGCACGGTTATCTTTGCGTTGTTTTCATTCACAATGGGGTTGTCATTTTGCATGCAGGTATCATTAGTATGTGCGGTTATCGTTGCGTTGTCCTCATTCACAATGGGATCGTCATTTTGCATGCAGGTATCATAAGTACGCGCGGTTATCGTTGCGTTGTTTTCATTCACAATGGGTTTGTCATTTTGCATGCAGGTATCATTAGTATGTGCGGTTATCGTTGCGTTGTCCTCATTCACAATGGGATCGTCATTTTGCATGCAGGTATCATAAGTTCGCGCGGTTATCGTTGCGTTGTTTTCATTCACAATGGGGTAGTCATCTTCCAGGCAGGCATCATTGGTACCTGTGGTTATCGTTGCGTTGTTTTCATTCGCAATGGGGTAGTCATTTTGCATGCTGGTATTATAAGTACGCGCGGTTATCGTTGCGTTGTTTTCATTTACAATAGGGTAGTCATTTTCCAGGCACGCATCATTAGTATGTGCGGTTATCGTTGCGTTGTCCTCATTCACAACGGGATCGTCATTTTGCATGCAGGCATCATAAGTTCGCACGGTTATCTTTGCGTTGTTTTCATTCACAATAGGGAAGTTTCATTTTTCCGGGCAGGACATTGGTAGGGGGTTATCTTTTGGGGTTTGCCCTTATTCAAAATTGGGTAGTCATTTCCCAGGCAGGTATAATTAAAATTGGAATCCCGTTGGGTTTTTTTAGTTTTATTAAAGGGGTAGTCATTTCCGGGCAGGGCCCCTTGGTAGTGCGGTTTATCTTGCTTTGGGTCATTTTAAAATTGGGGTTTTATTTTTGGGGGGCCCTCTTTTAAGTCCCGGGGGGGTTTCTTTGGCTTTGGGCCTCTTTTACGGGGGGGGTTTTATTTTCGGGCGGGTAAATTTTAATGCGCCCCTTTTAATCGGGGTTGCCTTTCTTTCCCCAAAAGGGGGGTAGTCTTTTTTTAAAGGCAGGCATCTTTAAGATGTGCGTTTTAAAAATTTTGGTTGGGTTTTATTCCCCGGGGGAAAGTCTTTTCGGGCAGGAAATAAATAAGAAAATGTCCCGAAATAAAAATGCTTTGGGTCCTCATTAAACAAGGGGGTTTGTAAATTTTCCCGGCAGGATTTTTAAGAAATGTGCGATTACTTTGGGTTTGCCCTCATTCAAAAATGGGGTGCCCGTTTTTCCAAAAAGGCAGTCATTAGCATTGCGTTATCAAGAATGTTTTTGACCTTATTCACAATGGGGTAGTATTTTCCAGGAAGGCTATAAGCATGTCCCGTAATAAAAATGCTTTGGGTCCTCAAAAAAAAGGGTATTTTTGCGGTAAAAGTACTTTGTTTTGTCCTCATTTAAAATTTGGGGTAGTCTTTTTCAGGAAGGTCATGTTTTGGGGGCGGTTATCGTTGCTTGTTTTAAATTCACTAGGGGAAAAATTTCATTTTCCCATGTAGGCCCCATTGGTATTTGGGGTTTATTGTTTCTTTGTCCTCATTCACAATGGGGGGCTTTTTTTCAGACAGGATCATAAGCATTTTGCTGTTACCCAAAAATGCTTTTGCCCTCATTCACATCCCGGTAGTCATTTTCCGGGCAGGCATTTTGGGTTTTGGGTTGGTAATCGTTGGGGTTGGCCCCCATTTACATTGGGGTGGGGTCCATCCCCCAGGCAGGCATCATAAGTAAAGCGCGTTTTGTTTTCTTTGCCTCATTCCAAGGGGGAAAGGCCATCCTTTGGGTTTGGGGGTTATCAGGGCGTTTTTTCCCCTGTTAAAATGGTGTTTGCCCATTTTTTGAGGCAGGCGTTTTTTAGTTTTTTGGGGTTTTTTGTTTTTGTTGAAAAATTATTCAAAATTTGGGGTAATCTTTTTGCAGGTAGGCATAAATAAGTTTTGGGGCGGGTTTTTTTACCCCGGGTTTTTTGCTTTTTTGGTTTGGGGGGTTTTTCAATTCACATGGAGGATCATTTCCAGGCAGGCATCAATAGAAATTGGGTTTTAATTATTGCGTTGTCATTATTCCTTTGGGGAATGTCATTTTTAAAGGGAGGCATAATTAGTAGGGTGCAATTATTAAAGAAATTTTTTCCCTTTGGGCCAATTGGGGGGGATCATTTTCCGGGCCCAGGAAATAAGGGGGTATGTACTTTTTAATGGGTTGCGTTCTCAGCTTTCACATTGGGGTCAAAATTTTGCAAGGAAAGGGAAATCTTTGGGTATGTGTGGTTATCTTTGTTTTGTCCTTATTCACATTAGAGTCGTCATCTTGCAGACAGGCATCATTGGTACGTGCGGTTATCAGGGTTTTGTCTTCATTTACGATTGGGTAGATTTTTTTCAGGCTGGCATCATTGGTATGTGTGGTTATCGTTGCGTTGTTTTCTTTCACAATGGAAGCATTATTTTCAAGGTCGGCATCATTGGTTCTTGCTGTTTTCATTGGGTTATTGCCGTTTACAACGGGGCTGTCATCTTGAAGGCATGCAGAATTGGTATGTGCGGTTATCGTTGTGTCATTGCCATTTCCAACGGGGTCGTCATTTTGCAGACAGGTATCATTGGTGTGTGCTGAAATCGTATCCTTCTTCCTACAAGTGGCTGGCGCATCATTGCATTTATTTTCAAGTGAAATGTCACTTTGCTCATATTCAATCCGGCATAATTCTACTTCTTCAATTCGTAACTCTTGCCACCATTCCTCAACAGGTGATTGTCCTATCGGAGACGACTCATGGACCTCATGGAGAAGATCATATAAAACTTGTTTCATCTCTTTCAGTGATGCTTGCCTTTCTTTTTCTGCTGTATCTGGTGGTGGTTTATTCCATTTAACAGCTAATTTCTTCGTGACAGCCTTTTTAAAACTACTGCAGGCAAATTTACTCTCCCTGGTTAGGCTTACCATTAAATTTGCAGATGGTCCAGCGGTATTGTCGTCGTTATTTTCGCCTTCATTTATCTTGTTCCAATGACTGCTTTCTGTCGCACTGAGCTTTGCTGTATAAAAATTACCTGTTTGACCTCTGTCACCATTGTAATCAGCTCCAACATTTACTTCTATTTGACTATTTGTGGTTTGGATGTTTGCAGTTTCACTGTTTTGGGTTTGGCTATTTGCATTGTGGATATTTGACGTTTTTGTATTTGCGTTTTGGCTACTTGCGGTTTGGCTGTATTCATCTTGGCTATTTGCAGTCTGGATCTTTGTTGTTTCGATATTTGCAGTTTGGCTACTTGTGATTTGGCTGTTGGCGATGTTGGTGTTTTCGTTTTGGCTATATGTGTTTTGGCTATCTTCGAAGTGACTTTTTGTGGTCTGGCTATTTGTCGTTTTGCTGTTTGTGCTTTGGCTGCTTTCGGGTTGGCTATTTTCGGTTTCACTTTTTGCAGTTGGGCTGTATGTGTTTTGGTTGTCTTCAATTTTGCTATATGAGGTTTGGATGTTTGCGGTTTGGCTGTATACAGTTTGGCAATCTGCACTTATTGAAGTTTGGCTGTTTGTGTTTTGACTGTCTTCACTTCGGCTATATGTGGTTTGGCTGGTTGCGGTTTGGCTATTTATAGTTTGGCAATCTGCGGTCTGACTTATTGAAGTTTGGCTGTTTGTGATTTGGCTGTTTGCTTTTTCGATATTTACTGTTTCAGCACTTACCTTAGATAATTTGATATCGGTAGATGAAGAGCTGCAAGAAGATTCACCACAGGCACTTTGGGCAGAACTTGAACTAGATTCAGATGAACTGCTCCATGGTCTTGGGCCTTTCCCTTGAAAATAGAAGTAAATATTTTTTAAACTCTGCGAAAGTTTTTTTTATTGCAACAGTTCCTTTACGCCATAAATTTCTGGCACAAGGCTTACCCCACCCATACTGCCGCCACTTTAAACATTCATACAGTTTGTTCAGGCTCTATACTGTTTGAAGTTAAATTATGTTTGTATTTTGACATCGCAGGTCCTAAAACTTTGAATGCACTAATCCAAATTCAAATCTTGACAAGTCCGTTACAAATGAGCATGGTGGGCAGTGTGTTCGCATTTCGGTATATTGGCGACATAAGCCGCTGTCGTTGCAAGTACACAAATAGCTATTTTTAGTGTGACTTTTCTTTAAACAGAGGTATTGTTATACTGTTATAGTCACCTGCCGTCCGCAAGCTTGTACCTTGATCATAACTTGGTGTATGATCTTCATACTTGGCCTAACAACCCTTTAAGTAGACCAGGCTAACCTTTACCTTCATTCATAAATGACCTTGAACTTCAAGGTCAAATTTCTAAATTTGCTTGTTTTTTGCTGATTTTTGTTATTAGTGGCTATAATATTGTTATTTTTTGATGGATTGTCTTCAAACTTGTACATATTTTTTAGGATATACTTTGAAGTAAACTAGAAGATCTTGACCTTCACTCATAAATGGCCTGGACCTTAAAGGTCAAATAATTGATTTTCTTTGCTGTCACTGGCTATAACTTTGTTATTATTGAATGGATTGATTTAATATTATAACAGAAGATTTTTAAGGATAAGGCCTTTATGTACATTTGTACATTCAACATTAATTGACATTGGTTCATTTATGACTTTGACCTCGAAGGTTAAATTATTGAATTTTCTTTATTACATGCTTTTCGGTGGTTTATAGAAATATATCAGTGATATAAAACTGGTAATTTCACTGTTTGAAACAGTGAAATTACCACTTTGATAATTTCACTGTTTTGAATTTTAGCCCCTTACGTTGTTTCAGTGAAATACCAGCGTGCACAGTACTAGGAACCAACTTAATGACGTGACGTCGTAAATGACGTCACGTTGTATTATTATTTGGCGCGCTTTTCATTCAGTATTATGTTTAATGTCTTTTTAAAACGTTTCTTTGCATATAATAAAAAGAAAATTTGTTTAGTTTAGTGTAAGATCGAAATATATTTCACCTTGTGAACACCAAAAGTTCATATTTCACTCGTGGCTGCGCCACTCGTGAAATATACCTTTTGGTGCTCACTCGGTGAAATATATTCCGATCTTACACTGAACTAAACAAATATCCTCTATATAATTGACTAATTTGGTAATAAATAAATGGATTATCTTCATAGTTTTAAGACCTTCTTAAAGGTTAAACTGACCTTGACCTTTAAATAACCTTGACCGTCAAGGTCAATTTATTTAATTTCTGTTAAATTGTCATAATTTTGTGAATTATGTACGGATTTGATTTGATCTTGAACAAAACATGACTTACTACCAAACTAACATATTGAATAATTCAATTGTGACCTTAACCTTTTATTGACCGTGATTGTCAAGGTCAAATTAATGAAATCTCTTGTTTCTTCTGTAACTGGCTATAACTTTGTTATTTATAAATGGATTAAATTCATATTTAGATATAACATCTTATAAGTCAGAACGTTAATAATAATAATAATAATAATAATAATAATAATAATAATAATAATAATAAAATCTGTATTTATAGAAGGTAACATACAAAGTTCACAGTAAGAAGTATACTTATTTTCAGTATGGCCTTCTGATTAAACAAAGAAAAAAATGTAGATCTATACAAATATTTAAAATCTTTTGGTATATAAAAAAGATATATATATTCATATTATTTATATTCTTGAATGTAAAGGTTAGATATTTTTTATTCATTCATCCGACCGACACTCATATTAATTATAGTTATTATAGATAAACTCGTAATGATTTTTTAAAAAAAGTGATGATATCAACATTTACAACAATTAAAATATAAAATGATCAACTTTCATCATGTATCTAACTGTAAACTTAGAAAATAAATTTTACATTTGTTTTTGAAAGATTGTAAAGTCGAACATTGTTTGATAGTAATAGGTAATTTATTCCAAACGTCAATACTGAAATAAGTAATAGAAAGAGCACCGAAACACGAGGCTATCTGATTTGTACGAGGGGGCGTAGCCCCCGAGTATTAATCAGATTGCCGAGTGTTTTGGTGTTCTTTCTCTTTTGTATCATAGTCAAACAAAAAAGAACGTTCCCTGTTGTCACAATATGAAACCCCGGCAAAAATGAACCAATGAACGAACATCTGAATTTGACATTTCTGTCGCTTTCCCTTTCTCTGCCGTCACAATATGTAAACCCCAGCAAAAATGAGCCAATCAATGGGCATGCTCTGGAGTGCGGGTAACTAATACCCGCACTCCAGTTAACGCACTGTGCATGTATATGTATACGATTTAATCCTGACACATTTTCAACAGAAAGGTCTCCAAACTATGATACAAGAAAAAGAATCCTTTTAATAATTTGTATGAGGTATACTTTTCAGAACAAGATCTTTATGAGCGATTGAGCGTAAATTATGTAATTTATTGTGAGAGAAACTAAACATCTCACTCGTATATAACGGTGCCAGATTGTTTGGTAATGATATTTGAAATATTGATAAAATGTTTATTTAGTTCATTGGTAATTTCTAATTCATTCTCAATTACTCCATCATTTTTTTTTTCTATTTTAGACGGAAGTGTTATCCGTTTAGTTTGATTGATGTTAGATGTTAGAAGCTTCTTTCAAGTTTTTCATACATACTTTGAGTCCTTATTCTCTTCAATGACATTATTAAAGAAATATTTCTTAGCCTTTCAAATTAACAAAGTAACTTCTTATATTTTTGTACTGATCGAAATCTCCTTTATTATGACACTTATTGCGCAAATTTATCTTCTTTTTTAAAATTTTTTAATTGGCGCATGTTTTGCTAATACTTCATTTAAAACAAAGTAAAAGAAATTTAAAGAGTTATTTGGATTTGTAATTGTTTCAGTAGTATCTATACCAGATGTTAAAAAGATCACGTTGAAAATTTTCTTCACAAAAAGTTTCAGTCATTCTAAATTTTATCACCTTATGCAACCCATATTTTTTATTTTTGTTAGTTTTAGTTGAATAAACCATGCAAACAGGAAAATGATCACTCATAGATAGAGATGAGACGAAAGTGTCCTTCACGTTCTCAGTATCACTTGCATATATATGATCAATTATAGATGAACTTTTTTTTGTTGTTGTTCTCGTCGGAAGTATTATTCTACAGTGATTATTTAAGAATCCATTATGGCAAGGATCACATTTGTTATCACAAAATATCAATATCTTTAGAACAAAGTTACTCTTGTAGCATATTTCTTTGTTTACTCAACGAATTTTTTTCTATGACCTATTAATACAGAAATACAATTCAGATCCGTAAATTATCATACGCTCTTAAACTAACCAAAATGCAAATACTCCAAAAGGCTTCATTATACATTAAATCCATTCAAACAAAAGTGTGTTACTTATTGCAGAAGACCACAAATCATGGTCAATAAATTCGGAGAGGTCGATACAATATAGAAACAAATAAGAAGGTGGAAAGAATGTAATCTCAATAAAAATTTGTGTAAGAAATGGTAACTTCCTACATTTTTATCTTTAAAGGGACAGAGTAACGAGTGCTAATTTGATTAAGTCAAGGGGGCATAACTAAAACTCTTAAGCACGACAGCATATGCAATGTCATTTACTTAACAAACAGCACATGTAATTAGATTTTGTTGAAATGAACGGTATTACGATATCCGTCTGCTGTACGTCCAGACAACAGTGTACAAACCACACCCCGTCTTTCTACAAACTTTTTCTAGACTGTGTCCCTCATATTATAAGATATGCATTATTACTTAAATTAATTATATAAGGCCGGAAATATGTGAGCATTTTGCTTCCTCTGAACAAAGAAATCTCATAAACAAAATAATTTCTAAGACCGTCTTGTAAAGATAAAAAACAACAACATGATTTCATAAGGAACATTGCATTGGTAAATCTTGAAAAACTTTAGATATGGTACTATATAATTGTATAGACTTTGATTTTAAACCAAAATTATTATGTCAGTTTTTGATGCATTTGTCATGTGTGTTGGCTCAATTTCGTCATACTCGTCCGTTTGAGGATATAACAAATCTAAAGACATTAAACGAACGATCGAATCCTCGTGACATTTTGTAAAAGAATGTTTAATGTTAAATTCAATACATGTAATGCAAGCGTATATAGGGAGTTAGATATCATTTTTTTATTCCAAGACATGTTAGAATTATAAAATGCTGGTGTAAATTGCTGAATAAAGACAAATACATTATTTGCATAAAGTTTATGAATTTGATTATCATAAAGGTTGTAAAAATTGGGAGACTGCATGATATATATGGGTTTTAGACTATTCCTTTGATACAAACAAAGTTGATTGTAAAAATTTTCTATAAACAAAGATTGCTTGATAATTATGGTCAAGAGTGGAATACAGCGATTTAAAACAGATTTGAGCCGCGTCACGACAAAACCAACATAATGGGTTTGCGACCAGCATGGATCCAGACCAGCCTGCGCATCCGCGCAGTCTGATCAGGACCCATGCTGTTCGCTATCAGTTTCTCTATTTGTAATAGGGTTGGTCAGGTTGCGCAGGCTGGTCTGGATCCATGCTGGTCGCAAACCCATTATGTTGGTTTTGTCGTGACGCGGCTCATATAAATTGTGTATAACTGCGCATATGACAATTATTCAGATTTTTTACTCATTACAAGAATGCGGATTTCAGCGCATGCACTTGGAATACAAACTACAAGGTACGGTTAAAATAGATTACCACGCAATGAAAGATATTGTCTTTGTTGTAACATTGTTGATATCGAGGACGAGTACCATTTTATATTGATATGTCCGTGTTTCAAAGAAATCATAAAAAAACGTTTATTAAAAATAGTATCATAGAAGAACTTCCATGATTTAAATGTATTGAATTGATATGTAATCGTAGTATGAATATACTTCTAAATCTGTCAAAATACATAAAGGAAGCATTAAATTGCAGACATTCTATGATTAATTTTATCAGTTAATTATTTACAAGCCAAAATGATTATCCTCGATATTATTTTCCTCATTTGGGAAGAAAAAAAAAGAAAAAGAAAGATCCGTGTCAGTTAGCATAAAGTATCAAAAAGTACGAAAGCCAGATTTCAGTTTCTTGGTTTATCTATTTGTAAGGCAAATTCATGATATCACGTCAGAAGAGATGGGCTTAAAAACGAGCTAGTTGAACCAGGGACCAGACTGACCTGAAGCTAAAACTTTGATGTGACTAAATCTAACATCAGCTATTAGACTAAGCCCCTAGCAACTTCATTTTCTTTACATAATCTAAATTCAAAATAACTTTTTTCTGTCCATATAATCTAAATATGTCAGTTGAATCGATGTTCAACTACAGGAAGCACAATAACGTTTCAGTCGTTATCAAATCATGTAATTGACACAAATTCGCGAGTATGTGAGAAGTAAGCAGTGAACAGTGAGCTAAGCAGAAAGGCATTTCAATTTATATAGGGAAGGTAATGATCTGCTGTAATGCTCAGCTGTTTTGGGCATCTAGCAGGGCATTCCTAAATATAGTGTAAAAATTTGCTCTGCTTGCAATACTCAGCTGTCTTGGCAATCTAGCAGAGCATTCCTAGCTATACGTGAAAAAATGCTTCTGCTGCGAAGCTTCAGCAGGTGGCTAGGCAACTCTAGCAGGTGCATTACTTAAATATAGTTTTGTTAAAATGCTCTGCTGGATCTTATGTGCTCAGAGTGCGGTAGCGTGAAGCTGGCCTAGGCAATCTAGCAGGGGCATTACTAATATATAGTTGAGAAAATGCTCTGCTGGAATGCTCAGCTGAATGCTAAGCTGGCTAGCAATATAACAGGGCATTAACTAAACTATTAGTGTACAAATGCTATTCTGGAATGCCTTAACTGGCTTTTAGGGCAATATTAACAGGGCATTTCCTAAATATAGTGAAAAAAAATGCTCTGCTGGAATGCTCAGCAGGCTAGGCAATCTAGCAGTGCATTTACTAAATATAGTGTAAAAATGCTCCTCTCTGGCCAATGCTCAGCTTGGCTAGCTTAAGCTGGACTAGGCAATCTAGCAGTGCACTTACTAAATATAGTGTTAAAATGCTCTGCTGGAAGGTGCTTCAGCTGGCTAGCTAAGCTTGGCTAGGCAAAAATCTAGCAGGGGCATTACTAAATATAGTGAGATAATGCCTCTGCTGGAATTGCTCTGCTGGAATGCTAAGCTGGCTAGGCAATATAAACAGCGGCATTACTAAATATAGTGGTTACAATGCTATTCTGGACATGCTCTCTCTCTCTCCTAGGCAATTATTAACAGGGCATTCCTGAAATATAGTTGAAAAAATGCTCTGCTGGAATGCTAAGCTGGCTAGGCAATCTACGCAGAGGCATTACTTAAATTATAGTGTAAAGATGCTCTGCTGGAATGCTAAGCTGGATAGGGCAAATTTAGCAGGAACATTACTAAAATATAGGAAGAATAGCTCTCCCAGAGGACTCAAGATCCTCTATGTAAAGAAAGTCATCCAAGCAACACACGTCACTCAGAAGGCAGATGAGAAAATGCTCTGCTGAATGCTAAGCTGGCGGCAATTCTAGCCAGGGCTTACTAAATTATAGCTGTAAAATGCTCTGCTGGAATGCTAAAGCTGGCTAGGCATAGGTCTAGGCAGGGGCATATTACTAAAAATAAAGTGGGTAAAAAATGCTCTGCCTGGATGCTAAGCTTGGCTAGGCAATCTAGCAGGACATTACTAAATATAGGTGTTAAAATGCTTCTGACTGGAATGCTCTAGCTGGCTAGCTAAGCTGGCTAGGCAATTCTAGCAGGGCATTAACTAAATTATAAGTGAAAAAAAAATGGCATCCTGCTGGAATGCTAAGGCTGGCTAGGCAATCTAGCGGCGGCATTGCTATAATATAGTGTAAAAATGCTCTGCTGCGAATGACTTTGCGGCTAGGCAATCTAGCAGGACATTACTAAATAAAGTGTACAAAAGCTATTCTGAATGCTAAGCTGGCTTAGGTCAATTATAGCAGGGCCATTCCTTAAATATAGTGGAAAAAAATGCTCTTTGCGGTTTTTTTGATTGGGAATGCTAAGCTGGCTAGGCAATTCTAGCAGGGGAAAAAAAAAAAAACATTACTAAATACAAGTTTGTAAAAATGCTTTCTGCTGGAATGCTAAGCTAGCTAGGCAAATCTAGCAGAGCATTACTTAAATACCGTATAAGTGAACAAATGCTTTTCTGGAATGCTAAGCTGGCTAGGCAATCTAGCAGGGCATTACTGAAAATATTAAGTGTAAAAATGCTCTGGTGGAATGCTAAGCTGGCTAGGCAAGTCTCAGCAGGCGCATTACTTAAATAAAGTGTTAAAATGCTCTGCAGGAATGCTCAGGCTGGCTTAGGCACTATAGCAGAAGCATTCCTTAACTAATATGAAAAAATGCTCTGCGTGGAATGCCTCAGCTGGCTAGGGCAATCTTAGCAAAGAGCTATTACTAGATATAGTGTAAAAATGCCTCTCTGCTTGGAGCTCTGCTGGCTAGGCACTATTAGCAGAGCATCCTTATATAGGTGAAAAAAAATGCCTCTGCTGGAATGCTCAGCTGGCTAGGCAATCTAGCAGAGCAAATTACTAGATATAGGTGTAAAAATGCTCTGGTGGAATGCCTCAGGGCTGGCTAGGCAATCTAGCAGGGCATTTCGAAATTATAGTTAAAAAAATGCTCTGGTGGAATGCTCAGTTGCAGACTGATTCTGAGTTCAGGATTTATTGTTTGCCAAAGTTTTTATTGACATTTTCGACTTCTTAGGCAATTCTGAAGGCACTCGCCAGACTTTTCAGTGAATTTTCCGGTGCCAATAGAAAATTTTTATATTTTTTGACTTCTAAAAACCTTTCAGAGACTATTTCATTAGATCCTGCGACTTTTTGAAGGACACTTGCGCAGACTTTTCAGGAATTTTGTGGTGCCAATGCTGATATTGACAAATTTAAAGACTTCTAGGGACCTCAAGAGTCCATTTTGGTCGTCTGCGACTGATCTTGGACACTGCGGCAGACTTTTTTTCATGAATGGTTGGTGCCAATGGAAATAATCATATTTTTGACTTCTAGGGACCTTTAAGAGTCCATTTCCATTGGCCTGCAGCGTAATTGTTGGCGACACTCGCAGACTTTTCAGGGAAAGTTTGGTGCCAATAGACGATGATTGGCCAATTTTACTTCTAGGGAACCCACCAGAGTCCATTTTTTATGCGTCTGCGACTGATTCTGAGACATTGCAGACTTTCAGGAATCTCTTCGGTGCCAATGGAGATAATTTACATTTTTGACTTCTAGCGACCCACCAGAGTTCATTTCGCTGGTCTGCGACTGATTTTGGGACACTTGCAGACTTTCAGGAATTTTTGATGCCCAATGGATATAATGACATTTCTGACTTTTTTAGGGAACCGCCAGAGTACATTTCTTGGGGTCTGCGACTGATTCCTTGAGACTCGCAGACTTTCAGGATGTTTTTCAGTGCCATTGCAGATCGTGACATTTTTGACTTTTAAGGACCCCTTAGTCATAAAGCAGAGCATTTTAAACCCTAAAATGTCATTATCTGCATTAGCACCAAAATTCCTGAAAGTCTGCAAGTGCCCAATAATCAGTCGCAGACCAACGAAATAGACTCTGGATGGTCAAAAATGTCATAAATTGTAATTATCTCTATTTGCACCAACAATTCCTGAAAGTCTGTGGACTGTCCAAGATTAAGTCGCAGACCAAAAAAATGGACCTGGATGGTCCCTAGAAGTAAAAAATGTCCATTATCTGCCTTGACATAAAAATTCCTGAAAGTCTGTGAGTTGCCGTCAGAATCAGTCCGCAGACCCAAAAACAAATGGATTCAGAAACGGGTCCCAATAAGTTTCAGAAATATCATTTTCTGCATTGACACCGAAATTCCCGAAAGTCTGCGAGTGACTCAGAGATCAGTCGCAGACCAACGAAATAGACTCAGGAGGGTCCTTTTGAAGTAAAAATGTCATTATCTCCATTGGCAGCCGAAAATTTCTGAAAGTCTGCGAGTGTTCGAGAAACATTCGCAGACCAACGAAATGGACTCTGGATGGTCCTAAAAATTCACAAATGTCATTATCTGCATTAACACCAAAAATTCCTGAAAGTCTGCGATCGTCCCAGAATCAGTCGGAGACCAAAGAAATAGACACTTGAGGTTCCCGTAGAAGTAAAAATTGTCACTAAATATTTCAGAAAGTCTACGAGTGCCAAATAATCAGTTGCAGACCAACGAAATTTATACATGTACTTTATTTAAGAATGCCATGCTAGTTTGCCTAGACAGCTCAGCATTCTGGCAGATCATTTTTACACTAATTTTCAGAATGCTTTGCTGGATTGCCTAGCCAGCTGATCATTTTTAACACTATATTTAGGAATGCCCGGCTAGATTGCCCACAGGGTAGATTGCCTTTGTTGCAACTGTGTAGCCTCTTTAAATAAAGACTTTATTATTATTATTATTATTATTATTATTGCATAGCTAGCTGAGCATACCAGCAGAGCATTTTTCACACTATATTTTGGAACGCTCTGCTTGATTGCTTAGCCAGCTGAGCTTGCCAGCAGAGCATTTTTATACTATATTTAGGAATGGTCTGCTGGATTGCCTAGCCAGCTGAGCATTTTTAACACTATATTTAGGAATGCCCTGCTAGATTGCTTAGCTAGCTGAGCATACCAGCAGAGCATTTTTCGCACTATATTTTGGAACGCTCTGCTAGATTGCTTAGCCAGCTGAGCTTGCCAGCAGAGCCATTTTTTACACTATATTCAGGAATGCTCTGCTGGATTGCCTAGCCAGCTGAGCAATTGTTAACACTTTATTTAGCGATGCCCTTCTAGATTGCCTAGCCACTCAGCTGAGCAATTCAGCAGAGCATTTTTTACACTATATTTTGGAATGCCCCGCTAGATTGCTTAGCCAGCTGAGCATAACAGCTGAGCATTTTTACACCTATATATCAGGAATGCCCTGCTAGAATGCCTAGCCAGCAGTGCATTACCAGCAGATCATGTTTACACTATATTTTTGGAATGCCCCGCTAGATTGCTTAGCCAGCTGAGCATAACAGCAGAGCATTTTTACACTATATTTTGGAATGCCCCGCTAGATTGCTTAGCCAGCTGAGCATAAACAGCAGAGCATTTTTACACTATATTTTGGAAAATGCCCCGCTAGATTGCTTAGCCAGCTGAGCATAACAGCAGAGCATTTTTACACTATTTTTTGGAATGTCCCGCTAGATTGCTTAGCCCAGCTGAGCATAACAGCAGAGCATTTTTTACACTATTATTTTGGAATGCCCCGCTTTAGATTGCCTAGCCAGCTTGAGCATAACAGCAGAGCATTTTTACACTATATTTTGGATTGCCCGCTCTAGATTGCTTAGCCAGCTGAGCATAACAGCAGAGCATTTTACACTATATTTTGGAATGCCCCGCTAGATTGCTTAGCCAGCTGAGCATAACAGCAGAGCATTTTTACACTATATTTTGGATTGCCCCGCTAGATTGCTTTAGCCAGCTGAGCATAACAGCAGAGCATTTTTACACTATATTTTGGAATGCCCCGCTAGATTTGCTTAGCCAGCTGAGCATAACAACAGAGCATTTTTACACTATATTTTGAAATGCCCCGCCTACATATTGCTTAGCCAGCTGAGCATACCAGCAGATCATGTTTGTACACTCATATTATGGAATGTACCGCTAGATTGCTTTAGCCAGCTGAGCATAAACAGCAGAGCTTTTTACACTATATTTAGTAATAGCCCCGCTAGATTGCTGAGCCAGCTGAGTATCTTTACACTATATTTAGGAATGCCCTGCTAGATTGCTTAGCCAGCTCGGCATAACAGCAGAGCTTTTTACACTATATTTAGTTATGGCCCCGCTAGATTGCTTAGCCAGCTGAGTATAACGGCAGAGTATTTTTTACACTATATTTAGGAATGCCCTGCTAGATTGCCTAGCCAGCTGAGCATACCAGCAGAGCATTTTTACACTATATTTAGTAATGGCCTGCTAGATTGCTTACCCAGCTGAGCATACCAGCAAAGCATTTCTACACTTTATTTTGGAATGCTCTGCTAGATTGTTTACCCAGCTGAGCATAACAGCAGATCATTATTTCCCTATATAAATCATAATGCCTTTTTGCTTAGCTCACTGTTAACTGCTAACTTCTCACATACAATTCGCGAGCTAAATATTTAAGCTAAAATAAATTGATTATTAATACAAAAATGATGCAAAATTTTATATATCTATTTACATGTACCTGTTTTTGTGATATTTTTTTAAACGAAGAGTAGATAAAACCAATTCAAACTTGTCAGGAAAGTATTTAGGGTTTCCTTAATTCTAGTAGCTTAATAGTTTTTGATACACTGAACAGAACTTATAAATCTAATGTATAGCTATATACCATGAAGCAAATGATATGTTCAGCACAGACGCTTGGGGGGTCAAATCATGCCCCCAACCTGATACGCCCTTGTAAACACGCTATCAAAAATATTTTAATATGCGACTTAATGGTAAAAAGGTATTTGTTTTTCATATATTTAAAAAATGTTTGAAAACCAGTTTTATGTTGTAGCTGATGTCCCATCCGTTTTGAAATATTAAAATATGTTTGATAGATTGTTTACAAGGGCGTATCACGTTGGGGGCAGGATATGACCCCCCAAGCGTCTGTGAAGTTCAGGTAGACCACACGCCCATACAAAATTCCATTGCTTTCAAACCACATTTTACACACAGCTCAGCTAACCATGTTGCCCTAAAATTTTTGGATATATATGAAATTTGGCGTTGGTTATTGGGATAAACATGTATTTACCTCATATCTTATCAATTCAATTTTACTAAAAGGTATTTCCACATTTCTCAAATCATACGGCAGAGTTTTATAAGGTTTGTTCTATGTGTATAAATAGTCTGTAATATCATGAAATCGACCATTTTTAGAAAAGGACCATGTCTGAACATGACAACTTTTCACATTTGTATTACCAATAATTACAGATCTGGTGGGTTTAAATCTGGCTCAGCTAAGAAACATTAATAAGAAAAAATGTAACAGCAACTCACCTAAGGATTTGTACCATCTTCTGCTGTAAGGTGTACCTCGTACACATATAGGGCTATATAACAGTGGACTGGAGGGTACGGCTGTACTCTCTTCGTCTAGAATGTAAATAATATATAATATTTGTGACTTTTAAACTCTTAATATGAGCCGCGTCACGACAAAACCAACGTAATGCATTTGCGACCAGTATGGATCCAGACCAGCCTGCGCATCCGCGCAGTCTGATCAGGATCCATGCTGTTCGCTAACAAACCCTTTAACAAGTAGAGAAACTGATAGCGAACAGCGTGGATCCTGATCAGACTGCGCGTATGCGCAGGCTGGTCAGGATCCATGCTGGTCGCAAATGCATTACGTTGGTTTTGTCATGACATGGCTCATATTTTCTTACCCTAATAATTTCTTTATATAAGTTTGTAATGAGTTGTTAGGTTAGCTGCATGTCAAAAGTATAATACAGTAGCTACATGTTCGTACATATAGTTACGTTGTCCTTTTTATATTAATCTATACTGGATATATATTATGGTTTTGTTTAAGAGAAAAATGCCGTGCTTTTCGAGAGATCCATTCAATATTGACTTTTAGAGGTGACTGAATGATTTATTTTCACTTACCACTGTTACTGTCACAACTACTGTCTGAAAAGTTTCTTTCTTGCCTGCTCAGTCTTGCGTTCTGGCGTCTCATTTCCGCCATCGCGCGCATGTCAGCTTTTATTTCCTGTACGATGTCTCTTTCTTTAAGACTTTTTTTAGAATGTCGGTACGTTTTGTGCGAGTAAATTTTTGAAGGCTTCTCTGCAGGAGAACTGGTGCTTATGTCTTCATCTAGAAAATAGCCATGATGTTTAATTTATTAAATGTATTTATAAAGGAAAATAGATTGAGTCACAGTATGGAACCATTTAAACATTTCTAAAAATGTATCAAATAAATCTCATTTTATTTGGAAATTAAAATTTCACTGAAACTATCTTAATTAATGCCCGATTTTGTCGCATGAAATAATAAGAACATTTGGTAAAGATTTGATTTAAAAAGGACAAGCAAAGAAATATCTCACCGCTGTCACTTTCAGAACTAGAACTACAGCCTGCCTGATTTGTAGCCCTGCTCAGTGCTTCTGTGCGATGTACTTCCTGTGCAACATCTCTGTTTGATTGGCGTCTTTTTCTGTAAAGCTTAGTAAGCGAGTCACACATTGTCAGCTTTTCTTTTTTGAAAACGGTGTCCATGTTCACATCTGAAAGATACAATTGTGATATATTTAAAGTGCTGAATCCTGTTAAGATACATGTATGTCAAATCGTTTTACAAAGTAAAAGTTATTTTATTGCAAGTTATAAAATAACGTAGAGAATAATTTCAAAGATGTCTGACGGATACCTGAGAAAATTATATAAATATTTTAGAAAATTATTACTGTCAATGTTAAGATATTATTCGAATAGAGTGAAAATATGATTATATACCATCATCACTATCAGAGCTACATTCTGACAAGTTTCTGTTTCTTGTCATCCTTTTGTTTCCCGCCCCGTCGTTTTTCCCCCCTGCGTGCGAAATTGTCATTTTTTTTTATTTCCCTTTAAATGTCTCGTTTTTAAAAGGGTGCCCCTTCGGGGTTTTTTTTCTTCCCTTTTTCTTTGTTTGTCATGTTGGAAATTTTCCCTTTCCCTCTGACGAATCGAGTTGCCCCCCCCAAATTCCCCCTTATCGTTCATTCATTAAATAAGAAAAAAAGGATTAAAATTTAATTTTTGAATAAAGACATTTTTTACTTGAATTAAATTTATAATGAAAAAAAAAGAAAATCATTTTGATTTTAAAAATTTTCAAAAATTTTTATTTTAATTGGGGAAACAAAATACTAAATTAAAGTCCCCATAAAAGACTTACATCACTTTTTTCCCCCCGGGGGGCCTTTCCGGTCGAATTTGGGAGTTCCTGGCTGTGGATTGGATTCAGGTTTAAATGTACGGGGAAGTTCCGGGTTTGTGTTTTTGGTTTTGGCACCCCCGTACATTGGGAACTAACTGCTTGTTTTTTGCCCGGTGTTTGTAAAATACTCCCAGCCTGCCAGATTTGTAGCCCTGCTCAGTGCTTCCATGCGATGTACTTCCGCCTGCCGGCGCATATCAGTCGTCACTTCCTGTGCAACATCTCTGTTTGAATGGCGTCGTCTTTTTCTGTAAAGCTTAGTAAGCGAGTCACACATTGGCAGCTTTTCTTTTTTGAAAACGGTGTCCATGTTCACATCTAAAAGATAAAATTGTGATATATTTAAAGTGCTAAATCATGTTAAGATACACGTATGTCAAATCGTTTTATTTTATTGCAAGTTATAAAATAACGTAGAGAATAATATCAAAGATGTCTGACGGATACCTGAGAAAATCATATAAATATTTTAGAAAATTATTACTGTCAATGTTAAGATATTATTCGAATAGAGTGAAAATATGATTATATACCATCATCACTATCAGAGCTACATTCTGACAAGTTTCTGTTTCTGGTCATCCTTGATTCCGCGCGTCGTATTTCCGCCTGCGTGCGCATGTCAGTCTTTACTTCCTTTACAATGTCTCGATTTGAAAGGTGTCTTCTGGGATTTTTTCTTGCCTTTCTCTTGATGTCATGTTCGGCAATTTCTTCCTCTGACGAACTCGAGTTGATGTCTAGGTCTGGACGCCAATATCCACTTATCTGTTCATTCATCCAAATAAGAAAATATGGACTTACAATTAATTTGTTAAATAACAGGACAGTTATACTTGAAATAACATTTCAGAATTATACTAGTACAAAATACTAAAATAAAGTCACATAAAAGACTTACATCACTGTTTTCCCCGCTTCCGGTCGAACTTGACGTTCCTGGCTGTGGATTGGCATTCAGGCTTTCAACTGTCTGCGAAGTTCCGGGTTTTTGCGGGTTTGTGGTTTTGGCACCCAAATCTTAAAAAACTAACTGCTTGTGTTGCACTTTGCTTTTAAATACGACTACCCCCTTTGGGGTTTTCTCAAAGGTTTAAAGAAACCCCGGGAAGCTAAATTGCTGTTGATGGTCCCGTTTTGGGGGCACCCGGGGGTTTGATTTTTGAGGGTTCGAAATTTTGTAAAGCCAGGCTTATTTTTTCCCTTTGGTTCGCAAAATTTAAATGGGCTGGGGTGGTTTGCTCCAGGTAATTTCTGTGAACCATCGAGTTATGCTCAATGTTGTTCGACCTGTTACGGATGTGCATGTTTTGGAAAATCCGACGAGAAATCGCATCTGTAGTAATAGAAATAAGTTGGCATTCTTTAAATTTGTACTCACCACTTATCTCGGTAGCATGATGTAGACCTATCAGAGCAATGCAAATGTTGTAGTTTTAAGTTTCTTAAAATTACGTTATGTAATAACATTGTTTACTGCCCTTCAACATCGACAATATAGTTATTTTGAGTCTGGCTTATGCATTAATAAATCGTATAACAATCATATACAGTGTACTTACTGTCCCGGTTGACTTCATCAATTGGCTCTGTTCTTATTCTCGACAAACGAGAACGGGATCTGCCAACTACTCGATGAGGTGCCCGGCTGAAATTATACACGAGTAGTCTTAAGGCATCAACAGACGGTAGGATTTAGTTGTACAACACTAATTAGAGATAAGATGTACAATTTTCAATGCAAGACAACACTTGCAATCAGACGGTAATTCTGCATTGTAGGAATCATCTCAGGTTTCCCTAAAAAAGTTCCCTCATAATTGATCCCTTACATACTTTACTCACTAATTTTTTTTTCTCCATGAGTAATGATTGAAACACCTCCATTAAAAATCGTTTGTTTTTTTAAATGTGAAGCCTGACCGAGACTCCAACCTGGGACCCTCGGAATACCGTACTGCGGTTCTACTGACCGGCCGCCTACAAACTACCTCCCCTGATTAGAGAACAAAGCAATGCCGTTACATAATCATTTTCGGAACAATTTGGGATTCGAACATACCAAAACTTTGGGTCTCCTGGAGAGTTTTTCAACATTATTTTTACCCCATCTTTCTATTATGTTTATCTTTTAGCTCCTAATTTCATTCATTTCACCCAGGATCAGGAGATAATTTGGTAATTGTGAGAGGTCTGTAGAAATCTGTACGACAAGATTTTCAAAATAGAACATGTCCTATCCCTTACATCTAGACTTAAGGTTTCCGAAATCAAGAAATAGTAGCCTTCACACATTAAGATTTGCTAACATCTTAGTTTTAATTGGTGTTGTACTTCAAAATCATACCGTCTGTGGAGGCCTTTAGAAAGATAAACATCTTCAGGGCTAAGTAAAATGAGCCGTGTCACGACAAAACCAACATAATGGGTTTGCGACCAGCACGGATCCAGACCAGCCTGCGCATCCGCGCAGTCTGATCAGGATCCATGCTGTTCGCTTATAAACTCTTATGGATCCTGACCAGACTGCGCGGATGCGCAGGCTGGTCTGGATCTATGCTGGTCGCAAACCCACTATGTTGGTTTTGTCATGACACGGCTCAAATATGATACATGTACACATACAAGTAAATTCTCTCGATAGATAGTTGTACAAACTAAATAACTAAATGATTTCTTACATAATTTGATAACATATTTCGCTTTGAAATCAATATTTAGCTTCTAAGATCTTTTTTTGCATCATACCAAAGTTATTTATAATATAACTATTTTAGAGGACTCTCTCGAAGTTTATTCCTGTGAAATTTTGTCATAACTCATTCAGTAGTTTGAGAGATATTATTAAAAGGCCCATTATGCCTCAGAAATACTATCATTTTTATTTATCAAACACTTGTTTTTTTATTTTTGGTAACTTGTTACAGTTTCCACAAAAATATTTATTAGCTGTATTCATGAACTATCTTGTGCTACTTTTTCTTTGTTGGCAGTTGGTATAATTATAGTGAATCAGTAGTTGTATGGAAGTCAAAATACTACTTTGTTTACATTTTTTACTTTACAACACATTACTACATGTTCAGGGCTGCTTTCCCTCAGTTGTTAAACATCCAGCATGCTTTAAATCCATAATTCAAACATTATTAAACAATGCTTGACATTTCTATCTAAAGAATTAAAACAAAAAGGATAATGTGCGACTTATGACGGAAAGTATGCTATGTAGGAGCACATTTGTCTCGAAACACATTTGTCTTACGTAAGACCGATGCGGTCGCATTTGTCCCACATGAGACAAATGGGACCTCAAATATCTACCCCAAAAAACTCATTTGTGTGACAAATGTGCTCCGATCAAGTTTTTTAAGGGACAAGAAAGCACATTTGTCTCATGTGTTTTTAAGGGATAAGAAAGCACATTTGTCTCATGTCATTTTTATGAATTTCCCCACGGCAGAAATTCTTTTTTAGAATCGAGGTTCGCCGTATTACCTCATGTCAAGTGTAATCATCAATAGGTTTGCTTACGCTTTCTTTATGAAAACCTAAAGTAAATATTAATTACAATATCTCTTATTCAAGAAATTGATTGGCATAACCTAAAGACGTACACTGAAACATGCTAAATCTCGTTCACGATGGTACAAATGGTGACAGCGCGATGGCACGATGGTACGTTGATGAAAACGCGATGGTGCGATGGTGAAAACACAACGGTACGATGGTGAAAAAGCGATTGTACGATTGTGAAACAACGAAGGCTCGGTGATGAAAACGTGATGGTACTATGGTGAAAGACGATGTTACGATGGTGAAAATACGATGATACGATATGATGAAACTGCGATTGCATGATGATGAAAACGCAATATTTTTTTCTCTATCGTGACATCGCATCTTCGTGACTTCACCATCGTGTCATCGTGTTTTAATCATCGTACCATCGTACCATCTCAATTTCACCTTTGTACCATTGTGCATAGCTGTTCAGGGAGACAAAAATGTTACTTATGTCCAAACAGAACACCGTAATCGGTTGATATTGAATGATACAATATCGTAACTCGTTTCGCATCTCGCCGAAATCTCGCGTCTCGCTTCGCATCTCGTTCGTCGACGTGAGACAAGAAATTGATTCCAGGTCATATACCGCTAAGTAGTATTTCCTTTATAGTCTACATAGAATCACTTAAAGGCCCATTATGCCTGAGAAATGCTTTTATTTGTATTCCACAAAAGCTTTTTTATTTTTGGTATACTTTTATAGCTCCAAAATGTTATTCATTGGCTAATTACCTGAATCATTTTTTCATCTGCTGCTTTTTTTCAGTTTGTACAGTTGAAGTGATTTAGAATTTTGTATTGAAGTCAATTACTATGTTTACAATTTGCTACTTTTATATCACATTATTTCACATTTATCGCGAATTTCTTTGGGTTACAAGCATCTAACTACCTCAGAAATCATTATTTGAATACTAATAAATTGATACTTGCCCTATCTAAAGAAGTAAAAATTTATTCATTTCCGAAAATCTCGTGGTACGGGATACTTTGACATTGCGAGATCTCGTGTTGCAATATCGTGCCTCTCTTCGTGTCTCATTGAAAAGTCGCGTCTCGCCCGATTCTGAGTGGCCCGATATTCCTTAATTATGGCATCGCCCGGATTATTTTAGAAAGCATGTTGTAAGTGCTTTTTCAATGCCGGATATGAAAGCCGCAATTCTTGGAAAATGACTATTTTTTTCTACATATATTTCTGATGAAAACAAAATACGTGTGTAATGGTCTTCTTATTTTCTTCCACAGATCATTTAAGGGCCTCCGTGGCCGAGTGATTCAAAAAAACAAAAAAAACAAGCCCCTAACCGCTGTAGGTTCGACACATACACGGGGCGTCGAACTATTCATGCGAGGATCCTGGTCAGGTTCCAAATGCGGAATACATATCCGCGTGCGCATGCAATAGCTATCTCGTGCGCACGTAATAGTATCGCGTAGCCATGGACGTAATAGCTATCGTGTGCGCACGTAATTAATAAGAAAATTCTATGTCCCGTTTATGCCACCGTAGATACTACCTTGTTTTGCTTAAAATATTTCTAGTGCCATAAATCATTTATAAAACTTTAAGCATTTAATACAAACGTATCACAATTAATAACGATAAGAATAGACTTGCTGAATATTTAGGTATTGGATGCTGCACTTGTAGAAATTTTCATTGTGACATGCAGAACGGGGATATTCTTTACTAACTGGAAGTCACGTAAAAACGGTATTATAAATACAGAAAACACAGAACAATGGCTGGTAGCCGGTATACAGATGGGCATAATTATTACCTTTTAAGAATTTTATGGAAAAATGTGAGACACATGTGCTTCGTGTGTCCTTTCTATTGTGTGTCGAACACATCTGTCTCATTTCCAATTTGTCGCAAATATGAATGTTTACGAACACATCGGTCACACTTCGTGAGACAAATGTGCTCCTACAATGCTATCACAAAAACTCAGATACGAGTTCGAACGTTTCTGCCTTCACCCTCTCAGCATTAACACATTTATTATTTTTCGTAGCCCAAGAAAGGTTTTCTAATTATTTACAATTTACAATTTGCGTAAGGTTTAAATACATTAAATTTTATTGACATCGAGATACCTGTTGAACCTATATATAGAGAATAATAGGTTGGTGCCGTGGATGGAGAAAGTTGATCTGGCGAGGCGGGGGAATTTATTGGGTGAGCCGAAGGCGAACCCAACAAATTCCGGAGCAGAGCCAGATAAACTTTCTCCATCCACGGCACCAATCTATTATTCTATTTATCCTGTCACCGTTTTTTTAAAGAATTTTATTAGGCAAACTACCTTTAATCACACTATCGGAAATGTTTCTATATAAACAAAGAAGGCCCGAAGCGTGCATTATTCTACATTAATACACTTGTTACTATACCTATAGTAACAAAATTGCCTATGATTTCAACTGATTATGAGTGTCACGTGACCTATTATGAGTTTGCGGCCCGGGGCCGAGAACTAGTTATCAGCCCGCAGAACATGTGCACGTGCACAAACTTAAAAACAATGACGTCATATTTTACGTCATCAAACAGTTAACTGTAAAAGTGAAAGTAGGTTGTCAGCACTTATTAAGAGGTTAATACACGGCAGGAAAGGGCCGGAAGCTGATAATCGGCCCGCAAAATGAATAATGGACCCGAGGGCTTTAGCCCGAGGGCCATTATGCATTCAGGGCCGATTATCACCTTCTGGCCCTACGCTGACGTGTATTAATGTCTTTAATACACTTGGTAGATCTTATAGTAGCATTAAAAAAACAAACAAACAAAAACATAATCAAAACAAATAGACTTTGAAGTTCTTTCATTGAAATTCTTGTCTTCTCTTCTACTGTTCTGTACTGGTTTGGGAGATAAACTCGGCCGAAAATCGGTGTTTTTGGGGCATATTTCATTTATTTGTTAACGTATTCTGATGAATCTTGCACCATAATAAACTTCAGCTCTTCGATTTTCCGGTATCACCATAAAAGTTATATTTAGAAACATAACGGGTAATTTTGAGAGGCCCTGGAAGAGGTACGTAAAAAGGATATTTTTAACGCGCGCGAGTAGATAATTCCGGCTCTTTGTTTTTCTTCTTAAATGAGTAAGTTAAAACGTAATATAACATGTTTAGACATTTTATTATTTCTTTGATGTTCATTTATGTCAAATAAAAAGTATTTGTTACCAAAATTGTTGAGCATTACGTTAGTATAATGAATATAGATATGATAACACGATATTTATATGCAACGTACTTTGTAACATATAAATCAATTTTACGGAAAAAAAAACACATGCATTATCATTTATTAACGTATAACGAAATATGTAGTTTAAAAATTAGTGATTCAAATTTATTTTTGCTTAGCTTAACAGAGTGAAGAAGAAATTAAATTTAGTGGTATTCAACCTACACATTAACATATAAAAGGAGCATTTAACATCAGTCTTTCAATCCATTCCACTTAAAGATTACAATTGTGTAATCAGCCTTTTTTCTGAGTTAGCAAGACAAAAGTGAGTCTGAATTTCATCTACAAAATGTATACGTAAACGTCGTCTGCTTTATCGGTAGTCGGTCAATATATAAAAGTACCCCTGTGCGGGCCTCAAAATGAGCATCTGCTGCACATGCGCACAACAATGGGATTCCCGTACTTTTTATAGGCATGTTTTGTAAACAAACAGGTAAAAGTCTGTGTTATTTTTTAAATATCTTACCAAACTTGACAAAATTTCCAGATATTGTCGAATTCCAGCGATAGTATGAGATGGTGAGCTTGATTAGATTAAAAATTCCGATAACTCGATTTAATTATAAAAAGCCGAGTTTATCAACCAGCCGAAGTTATCTCCCCAACCAGTACAGAGATGTTTTCTGCTTGTGTGCAAAGCAGTAGAACCAAGAAGCAAGTTTTATTTTCATTTTTTTGCGGAATGAATTTGTCGTATTATTTCTTCAAATTTCAATAGTAACAAAAATGTGTTTGTACTAAATACGCTTAAGATCTCATAATAAAAATAAAGCGATACGTGCTGACAACCTACTTTCACTTTTACAGTTAAGTGTTTGATGACGTTAATTGTGACGTCATTGTTTCACTTTGTGCACGTGCACATGTTCTGCGGGCTGATAACTAGTTCTCGGCCCCGGGCCGCAAACTCATAATAGGTCACGTGACACTCATAATCAGTTGAAATCATAGGCAATTCTGTTACTATATATAGTAACAAGTGTATTAATGCTTTATTTTTATTATGAGAGCTTAAGCGTATTTAGTACAAACACATTTTTGTTACTATTGAAATTTGAAGAAATAATATGACAAATTCATTCCGAAAAAAAAATGAAAATAAAACTTGCTTCTAGATTCTACTGCTTTCAACACACAAACAGTAAACATCTCTGTACAGAACAGTAGAAGAGTAGACAAGAATTTCAACGAAAGAACTTTGTTGTTGTATTTTTAAAAAAAAAATGCTACTAGAATCTATTAGATCTACAAAGTGTATTAAAGACATTAATACACGTCAGAGTAGGGCCGGGAGGTGATAATCGGCCCTGAATGAATAATGGCCCTCGGGCTAAAGCCCTCGGGTCCATTATTCATTTTGCGGGCCGATTATCACCTTCCGGCCCTCTCCTGCCGTGTATTAACCTCTTAACAATGCACTCGCCGTTCTTATTATCTCCCTGTGTATTTTCACATTGAGGGCGCCATTTTGTTTGAAAAATGTGATAAATAAAAACAATTTTTTGTCGAATTTTGTTGTGAAAACTATCTAGAATGAAAGAAAATTGTCTAACTAAGAAAATGAATTCGAACACCAATATCTTTTATTCAGTCGTTAACGCTGTACAGACGTTTAAAGTATTGTTTACGTGACGTCACAATGTAGCGCCAAACAGCACGTGCAAAACAATCAAATCAAGTACGCTATTTTAATGTCGCAAACGAGTTAAGTTTAGGAAATAGATATCAATTCTGAGTGCATTGTTATAGGGTTAACGCACGTTTTTCCGTGTTATAACGTCTGCAGAGTCCCGAGGAACGGTTGGTGCCCGAGCCCGGTAGGGCGAGGGCTCCAACAGTTCCGAGGGACTCTGCAGACTTTATAACACGAAATAAACGTGCGTTGACGCTATTATAGCATAAAATTTTAAAACAGATTCATGATGTATATTATATATAAAACACAAACATTAAATCCTTGTGCTTGAACGGTTTTTATCCAACTCTACATGTTTTACGTATGCGTTTTATTTTTCCGGGGCCAACAACTTGAGAACCGAACGAAATTTCGAATTTTAATTGATTTAACAAAGTTTAACTTTGGAGATATATTAACTTAAGAAAAACGTAACATAACTCTACCCAAGACAAAACAGGCGCCTCAGAAATTCCTAGAATGATTACAGTTTGGCGGTAGGAAAAAGATTGGTGACATCAGATTCAATTTCAGAATCGGTTTTTTTAAGCACGCAAGTTTTAAAAAAAAATCAGGCATAAATCATTATTTTCTTAAAGAAACATACTGAACATTTATCAATATAAACGTCAATAAAACAACGTTTTCTTATATTCATTTTGTGCTTTCCATTTTTGTAAGTTAATCGGGGGATTAAACTGAATGACAGATTCTATTTGTTTACATTGACAACTGTCCGTTTCTAAGAAAGGGCGACAACCAAGATACGGCGATGTCTATACGCCGTATTGCCGGCATAATTACTTGAATGCTGTTCGCCGTTATGCGACTAGGGCCCTCGAATTAATAGTTCCAATATAACAAGAGAGCATGACTCTGGCAAACAGGCCAAATCGTCATTTTTGTTTGTTTACTGGGCCCTGTATGTATTGCGCATAGGTAAAACCGGGCTATAACAAGAGCGCGTGACTATGTTAACGCATGGTTTTGGCCCCGTTATAACATGGGCAAAAGAGGGAAAAATAGCCGATTTTATGCTATAATATAGGGTTAACGCACGTTTTTCCGTGTTATAACGTCTGCAGAGTCCCGAGGAACGGTTGGTGCCCGAGCCCGGTAGGGCGAGGGCTCCAACAGTTCCGAGGGACTCTGCAGACTTTATAACACGAAATAAACGTGCGTTGACGCTATTATAGCATAAAATTTTCAAACAGATTCGTGATGTATAGTTTATACAAAACACAATTACATTAAAGTCTTGTGCTTGGACGGTATTTATCCAATTCTATGTTTTACGTATGCGTTTCATTTTTCCGGGGCCAACAACTTGGAAAATTCTCGGAACCGAACGAAATTTTGAATTTTAATTGATTAAACAAAGCTTGGCCTTTGGAGATTTATTATCTCAAGAAAAAAAAAACGTTACATTACTCTACTCTCTACCCAAGACAAAACATGACCTCAGAAATTCTTAGAATGATTTCAGTTTGACGGTAGAAAAAAGATCAGTGACATCAGAATCGGTTTTTTTTTTTTCAAGCAAACAAGTTTATAAAAAAATCAGGCACTAAGCATTATTCTCTCAAAGAAATATAAAGAGCATTTATCAACATTAACATAAATAAAAAACATTTTCTCATATTAATTTTGTGTTATCTAGTTTTGTAAGTTAATCGGAGTGTTAAACTGAATGACAGGTAGATTCTACTGTATTTGTTTACATTGACAACTGTCCGTTTCTTAGAAAGGGCGACAACCAAGATTAGCACCGATGTCTATACGCCGTTTTTCCGGCATAGTTACTTGAATATGCGACTGAGGCCCTCGAATCAATAAATTTCAATATAACAAGAGCGCATGACTCTTCGGCAAACAGGCCAAATCGTCATTTTTTGTTTGTTTGTTTACTGGGCCCTGTATGTATTACGCATAGGTGAAACCGGGCTATAACAAGAGCGCGTGACTATGTTAACACATGGTTTTGGTCCCGTTATAACATGGGCAAAAGAGGGAAAAATAGCCGATTTTATGCTATAATGTAGAATAATGCACGGTTTGAGTTCAAATGCGTAGTAATATAATCACGAAGGCCGATAGGCCTGAGTGATTAATTACAAAGCATTTGAACGAAAAACGTGCATTATTATACAATAATGCACGAAGAATTAATATATATTTCCATTCTAACACGTCAAGAAAAAATATAATTATTATTATAAAGTTGGACTTTATGTTTGGTGGTTGAATTTGTTTTACCAATAGAAACGTTCTTTAAAGGCTGTTCCAGTGGGTTGAAACAAAACTGTCGTTAAATCTACCGTGTGTAGAAACATTTTCAGAATAACGAATTTTGAAAACTTTGATAAAACCTTGTTTGTTTATTTTATTTCACCCTATAACTTTTCAAGCGAAATACAAATTATTAAAAGTGAAATAAATGTAAAACGTAACTCGTTTGCGACATTAAAATAGCGTACTTGATTTGATTGTTTTGCACGTGATGTTTGGCGCTACATTGTGACGTCACGTAAACAGCACTTTAAACGTCTGTACAGCGTTAACGACTGAATTAAAGCTATAAGTGTTCGGATTCATTTTCTTAGTTAGACCTTTTCCTTTCATCCTAGATAGTTTTCACAGCAAAATTCGACAAAAAATTGTTTTTATTTAACACATTTTTCAAACAAAATGGCGCCCTCAATGTGAAAATACACGGGGAGATAATAAGAACGGCGAGTGCATTGTGGTAGAATAATGCACGCTTCGGGCCTTCTTTGTTTATATAGAAAAATTTCCGATAGTGTTAGAATTTACATTTTTTCACTTTTAATAATTTTTATTTCGCTTGAAAAATTATAGAGTGAAATAATATAAAGAAACAAAGTTTTATCAACGTTTCCAAAATTCGTTATTCTACACACAGAAGATTTAACGACAGCTTTTTTCATACCACAAAGTCCAACATTATAATAATAATTAAATTTTTTCTTGAAAAGTAGTCCGGCAAACCATGCATACCACGTGATCAAGTGCCGTAGATCAGTAAAAATATACGGCACCTTGTTATCGGGCCGAAATTGATACAAGTGACAGGATAAATTCAATTTCTTTCAATCTATATTTAACCTGGGTGCATAAGTGCTTAAGGCAAAGAAGTATTAATACTGTAAATGGTCTAAGTACAAAATGTAACTGTTAGCTATAATAACGTTCTCTCTGTCTCTCTCTCTCTCTCTCTATTGGTTCCACAAAGCACATCTGTATAAAACATTGTTTGAAGTGTTCTTTGAGTAATGTTCACATTATAAGTTGTGTTCATTGAGTAATTTTAACATAGTAAGTCGTGTTGAATGAGTAGTGTTAACATTGTAAGTCGTATTCATTGAGTAATGTTCACATTGTTATTCGTGTTCATTGAGTAATGTTCACATTGTTATTCGTGTTCATTGAGTAATGTTAACATGGTAAGTCTCGTTCCTTGAGTTATGTTAACATTGTTTGTCGTGCTGATTTAGTAATATTCATATTGTAAGTAGTGTTCAGTGAGTATGTTAACATTGTAAGTAGTGTTCATTGAGTAATGTAAACATTGTAGGTAGTGTTCATTGAGTAATGTTAACATCGTAAGAAGTGTTCATTGAGTAATGTTAACATTGCAAGTCGTATTCATTGAGTAATATTAACATTGTTAGTAGTGTTTATGAGTAATATTTACATTGTAAGAAGTGATCATTGAGTAATGTTAACATTGTCAGTAGTGTTCATTGAGTAATATTCACATTGCAAGTAGTGTTCATTGAGTAATATTAACATTGTAAGAAGTGTTCATTGAGTAATGTTAACATTGTAAGTCTCGTTCATTAAGTTTAGTTAAAATTGTAAGCCGTGTATTTTGAGTAATATTAACATTGTAAGAAGTGTTCATTGAGTAATGTTAACATTGTAAGAAGTGTTCATTGAGTAATGTTAACATTGTAAGCGTCGTTCATTGAGAAATGTTAACATTGTAAGAAGTGTTCACTGAGTAATATTTACATTGTAAGAAGTGTTCACTGAGCAATATTAACATTGTAAGTAGTATTCATTGAGTAATGTTAACATTGTAAGTAGTATTCATTGAGTAATGTTAACATTGTAAGCCTCGTTCATTGACAAATGTTAACATTGTAAGAAGTGTTCACTGAGTAATATTAACATTTTAAGAAGTGTTCACTGAGCAATATTAACATTGTAAGAAGTGTTCATTGAGTAATGTTAACATTGTACGTCTCGTTCATTAAGTTTAGTTTAAATTGTAAGCCGTGTTCATTGAGTAATATTAACATTGTAAGAAGTGTTCATTGAGCAATGTTAACATTGTAAGTCTCGTTCTTTAAGTTTAGTTAAGATTGTAAGTAGTCTTTATTGAGTAATATTAACATTGTAAGTAGTGTTCATTGAGTTATATTAACATTGTAAGAAGTGTTCATTGAGTAATGTTAACATAGTAAGTCTCGTTCATTAAGTTTAGTTAAAATTGTAAGCCGTGTTCATTGAGTAATATTAACATTGTAAGAAGTGTTCATTGAGTAATGTTAACATTGTAAGTCTCGTTCTTTAAGTTTAGTTTAGATTGTGAGTAGTGTTTATTGAGTAATGTTAACATTGTAAGTAGTATTCATTGAGTAATGTTAACATTGTAAGCCTCGTTCATTGAGAAATGTTAACATTGTAAGAAGTGTTCACTGAGTAATATTAACATTGCAAGAAGTGTTCACTGAGCAATATTAACATTGTAAGACGTGTTCATTGAGTAATGTTAACATTGTTAGTCTCGTTTATTGAGTAATGTGAACATTTTAGTAGTGTTCATTGAGTAATAGTAACATCGTAAGTAGTGTTCATTGAGTTATTTTAACATTGTAAGTAGTGTTCATTGAGTAATGTTTACATTGTAAGTAGTGTTCATTGAGTAATATTAACAATGTAAGTAGTGTTCATTGAGTAATGTTAACATTGTAAGTCACGTTTATTGAGTAATGTGAACATTGTAAGTAGTGTTCATTGAGTAATATTTACATTGTAAAACATGTTCATTCAGTAATGGTAACATTGTAAGTAGTGTTCATTGAGTACTATAAACATTGTAAGTAGTGTTCATTGAGTCATGTTAACATTGTAAGTAGGGTTCATTGAGTAATGTTAACATTGTAAGTAGTATTTATTGAGTAAAGTTAACATTGTAAGTCTCGTTTATTGGGTAATGTGAACATTGTTAGTAGTGTTCATTGCCCATGTTAATATTGTAAGTAGATGCTAACATTGTAAGTAGTAATCATTGAGTAATGTTAACAGTGTAAGTAGTGTTCATTGAGTAATGTTTACATTGTGAGTAGTGTTCATTGAGAAATATTAACATTGTAATAAGTGTTCATTGAGTTAAATTAACATTGTAGGTAGTGTTCATTGAGTAATGTCAACATTGTAAGTCGTGTTCATTAAGTAATGTTAACATTGTCAAAAGTGTTCATTGAGTAATGTTAACATTGTAAGTCTCGTTTATTGAGAAATGTGAACATTGTAAGTCGTGTTCATTGAATAATGTTAAAATTGCAAGGCGTGTTCATTGAGTTATGTTAACATTGTAGGAAATGTCCATTGAGTAATGTTAACACTGTAAGTAGTGTTCATTGAGTAATGTTAACATTGTAAGTCTCGTTCATTGAGTAATGTTCCCATAGTAAGTAATGTTCATTGAGTAATGTTACAATTGCAATTCGCGTTCATTAAGTAATATTAACATTGTATAAGTAGTGTTTATTGAGACATGTTCACATTGTTAGTCTCGTTTATTGAGTAATGTTCACATAGTAAGTAGTGTTCATTGAGTAATGTTCACAAAGTAAGAGGTGTTCATTGAGTAATGCTTAAATTGCAAGTCGTGTTCATTGAGTAATGTTAACATTGTGAGAAGTGTTCACTGAGTTATATTAACATTGTAAGTAGTGTTCATTGAATAATGTTTACATAGTTAGTCGTCTTCATTGTAAAATGTTAACATTGTAAGTCTCGTTCATTAAGTAATGTTAAAATTGTAAGTGTTCATTGAGTAGTGTTAACATTGTAAGTAGTGTTCATTGAGTAATGTTAACATTGTAAGTCGTCATCATTGAGTAATGTTAACATTGTAAGGAGTGTTCATTGAGTAATGTTAACATTGTAAGTAGTGTTCATTGAGTAATGTTAACATTGTAAGTCGTGTTCATTGAGTAATGTTTACATTGTCGGTAGTGTTCATTGAGTAATGTAAACATTGTAAGTAGTGTTCATTAAGTAATATTTACATTATTAGTCGTATTCATTGAGTCATGTTAACATTGTACGTTGTTCAACGTTCTTTGAGTAATAGTAACATTGTAAGTCGTGTATATTGAGTAATATTAACATTGTAAGTAGTGACCATTGAGTAATGTTCACATTGTAAGTAGTGTTCCTTGAGTAATGTTAAAATTGTAAGTAGCATCATTGAGTGATGTTAACATTGTAAGTATTGCTTAGTTTGTAATAATCATATTGGAAGCAATGTTCAGTGAGTCTGTTCACATTGTAAGTATTGCTATTGAGTAATGTCCACATTGTAAATAGTGTTCATTGAGTAATGCTTACATTATTAGTAGTGTTCAGTTAGTAATGTTCACATTTAAGTAGTGCTGAGTTCGTAATGTTCACATTGTAAGTCATGTAAGTAGTGCTTGGTTAGTAATATTTATAATTTAAGTAGTGAGCAATGATCATATATCAGTATTACTCATTATTCATAATTTGAGATGCGTTTGACTTATGTTCATGCTATAAGTAATGCTCATATAATGAGCAATGCCTACTAAGAATATTTATCAAAGATTCAAACTTTGAGTAGTGCTAAATGATTGATGTTCATTGAGTGTGTAGTATTTCATGTTTTGTGTTCATTAAGTGAGAAGTGCTCTGTGAGGTCTGTTCACAGAGTATGTGGTGGTCTTAGAGTTATGTTAAGTGGGTAGCTGCTAAACATATGTGATTTTTAAGGTAATTTTTAAATTATACAATTACATTTTTTAAAATTTAAACCTCTCGATTACATTACAAGGACATTTTACATCAATTAAGGGTTTTTAAGTGTCATATACCACACTTCTATACCTATTGTATTTTGAAACGTTTGCTTACTCAGTGCAGTCTCTTTTAAACAAATTGCATGCTAATTCTAAATGCAATTTTACCTCTAAAGCGTAGGGGACATACACGATGCATTGTCCGCAATTGGTTGCTATTCGATTAATTCTTCATGTTCGCAAATGAAACACTTCATAATCATTGTCGTTATGTTGTTTTGTTTTTTGTGGCTGTTTTTACCTTGTCGCCATATTTTTTTTTGTAAACTGATTACATGTAATTCCCAGCCACTGACCTTACCGGATTTGAACCCTAGGCCTCTCGATTACTAGGGCGGACACTTAACCACAACGATAAAAGGTTAACCAACAGTATGAAGAAGCCTATACCTATAATCACTACAGATGAAATTGTATTTTCGTTATTTAAAAAAGAATGTTCTCATAGCGATATGCTTCTGTCATTAGGCATACAGATAATGTAGGGAACTAAGGCAAACACATAACAGCAACAGCATGCGTATATTGGTTGATATCCCCTTTCAGAGAAGAATATCTTCCCCTTCTCTCCCGAACGACACTTCAGGGTAATTAATCGAGTCACAAATTATCAACTACTATAAATACTCTTTATACTATAAGATTTAGAACCATCTACTACCCACTGATGCCATTCTGCATATCCTAGAGCAGACCCGTGTAGCAATATCTGGCATTAACATGCCTCACCCTAGTTGACAAGGCTCCTGGAATTTGTTTCATTTTTATTAACAACATTTTAAAAAACCTATTTTGAGCGATTCTTATTACGCTCCCGTGAGGTGTTGAGATAGATTGGATAGTTAAAACGTTTGTAAAACTAAAGGCATATGAGCCGAGCCGCAAGGCAGGCGCTTTATTACCGGCCATATAAAAAAACCTTTCGAGTTTTTTCATACCAATAAATAATACATTATTACTTCCATTTGTAATAGTCTTGCAGAACAGATAATAAATATAATAATTGACAAATACAAATCGACATTAAAAATGAACGTATAAGACCGATTTAATTATAATAATACAATGGAAATATTAAGGTTGATGTAGTAAAATATAAACTAAAGTACTTACAAAACGGCAGCTTCTCTGTAAGGATCAGCTCTTCCTCTTCTAACCTGGGAATCCAACCTGATTGGGTTCCCCTCCACTTGTCGCCGAGGTTCATCCGGTGGACGCACCATTTTTCGGCTCAAGCGCGCTTAATTCCTTTAAAAACTACATTTTTTTAAAATAATATCTAAGATAACAGTTAAATATTATTTAAGTGATGTGTTAACACTGGAAATATTTGAAAAACTATCAAATACTTGCAATTTTTGACTGCGGTCTAAAAAGGCCCGCTCTTTGTTGCTAGAGTCAACAAATCAATGATTGGCGTCGTTATGCAGCCGACCTTGGTAACGACGTCAAAGTACGCACTTCCGGTACAAGACATGGGGAAACTACGAGGAATTAAATAGTTCGATCTTAAATGACGTCAACATGGTTTTAAATACTTTCTATATATTAAATATTAACCCATTTTACAAAATTGCTGCCTTAGACAACGGGTAGAAATATCTTTTATCGTTAACTGTATGTACTTATTTTTTTATTTCTGGAAAGTAGTCTAAAAATAGAACAGATAGTTTCCAAATATAGAACATTGGCGTCTGGCGTCATATTTGCGATTTTTCCATATATACTGCAGTACACTGTATATTCGTATCGATTTATGTTGATATAGATAGGATTTATTTGACAGTTCTACTTATTTGAAATGATTTATCAGTATTGTTTTTTTTATTTCTAAAGTTTAATAAAGAATCGCATATAAAAGTTTGATTCCGACTAATACTTCTAATGCTTCGGACAACGTTGAAAGTTTTCCGACGAACTCCTGACAAGTTATCATAAGAACTACATCCCTTGTGTAACATTCCCTCCCCCGTGTCATTGGAACACTGTTATTACACTAGCGTAATATCGTTTTTATTAATAAATCAGGTCTTTATTACACTTTTGTGCCGTGAAAAAAGCTAAAACTTCTATCTTTATAATATTTCTACAATATCGACTGTGCCAATGGTGACCCATAAAGAATACGAATATCTTGTATAGACTAAATAAAGCCAATGTAACAGATGTTCCTTATGTTACAAAATTGTAAACCACACTTAGACAATTTTCCAAACCATATATGGAATAATTCTGATGTAAATTAAATCGTTATTAATAAACTTACATATTTGTACTGAATATTATATGAAATTTTTAACAGACGTTGAAATTTAATCTGCTTTTATAAATTTATGTAATACTATTAATAGAAGACACGAACAAATTTATATTAGCATTCAAATATTTTAAAGAACTTTTATATATGAATTCATTCTCTTCACATGGAGGATTTTCAACTTCAATTTATTGACCACTAGGATATTATATTGTATTTGCGTCTATCCAGGATGCTAATTAATTTACTATGGTAAAAGTAAACACAAACCAGTTCAATATATATTGGCATTGATCATTTATTTTCCATTATATAATATTTACACATTGAATAATATAAGTGGAATGCATATACATAATGAAATACATTTACAAAATATCAAAAAACAAGAACTCAGTAACAAAGAGAAGAAGAAAAAAAGAAAGAAAATCAGATTCAAAAAGTCCATAAAATGCTGGCAAGACAATTTTGTTATGACATCTTAGTGAAGAATTCATTTGGTGTAAGCGGACAGTTTCTAATCAGTGAGGAAAAATTGGAAAATGGTAACAATATTTTGAAAATTGAAAAAATGCTAATAATAATTTTATCATTTCCATAGCAACAGTACTGGGTACTAACTACATGTACATGAAAAATTAAACAAAGCTCTGAATAAAAACATATATTTGAAGTTCAAGTATTACACATCAAGTTACTTTAATCTGGGATAAAACCAACAAACTACAAACAGGCATAAAATAGTGTTAAATATCCAAGGCAACAAGCACAAAAGAGACTTAACATGAACATTAATAATTTACTGATTTCTTCAAACTCACTGTTTGTTAACCCAGTAAAATATGGCTATAACTTCACATTATAAGCAGTCTCTCTTTTTCGCAAATTAGTTAAATATACAAATGTCAATTTTTTTTTCTTATCATTTGAAAATAAATGACAAGTAAATCTAACCTACATGCAAATCCGTAACCTTTCCAACATATATGAGATATGAGAAATATCTTCATTTCACACATAGTCTTATAGATCTACTCGAAATAAAAGAAAATATTAACATGAATAACACATATTTAAACTAAATGACCAACAGTGACAATTAAAGCAGAATGCTTTACAGAATCAAGCCAGACTACAGACAACACAAGAACATTTTCTCTAATCACAGATATTCAGAATTATGAGATTCAATTACACTGTAAAATATCTTTAAAAAAATCTCTAGCACATGTTTTAACGCTGAACAAAGACAAGGGACAAAAGTTATAATGTAGATTTGATTTTATTCTCCAATGATTTGCTTATGTCAATAGTATAAGAATGCAAGACGAACCGTATTGCTTAACTATTCTACCAAACTCAAGTATTTTGGTATTGAAATACAACTGAATTTACAATAGGCAATTTAACTAAGGTCATTAGGCATAGAATAATCTTTAAACCTGCTGCATTTATTCGTGTACTTCCTCTGCTTTGAATTTGCAACAATCCATTGATTCAAGAATTCAATATTTGAAATATAAAAAATTTGGCTACCAACAGTATAGAGCCTGCTCAGATACCATGAAAAAGAGCAGCTTGCCTGGCTCTATACTGTAACAAAGGTAAATTCCATACAGTTCCAGCTAATCAAGTTTCTATCATGTTTCTTTACTGGAGAGCTTTCTTAATTAATTAATTGACAATTAATAAATTTACAGACTCTTGTGAAGATGACTTGAATCTAAGAGTGAAAATAATGAAATCTATATAAATCTAAACACAAATTTCTATTCTATGCGGAATGTTAAATCTTGGTCCCTTTTATCCTTTTCTGAAAGCACGTGTATAACACACTGAAAGCTTGGAGTGAAACTAAACAATTCAGTTAGAATCATTAACAAGGGCATATATATTGTGTACACAAGTTTTCACATTTTAGACAAGAAATCAAATTTTCCTTCTTACACATAAATCTAAATATTTAGCAACGCCAATTCTGATAATTTGTTGATTAATTGATACAATTCTTATCAGTATCTATATTTTAATTATGTAAATAATTAATTTAGACATATTTACCTAGTCTATATACACACAATCAAGGAATATCATTTTTATATATCACTATAAGCTTTATTTCAATTTAATAGAAGCATGCATTTCATTATCTTAAAACTTTTGCAGTCTAATTCTTGGCAAATTAAGGAGCATTTACAATTCAACATAAAGCAAGCATATATACACAAATTGCAACACAAGTTAATGTTCTTATATCTGTGGTATAACCACCAAGAAAGCATAAATTTTATCCCTTTTTTTAACAACTTGATCTAGTATTTCCTTCCAAATGCATTTGATGCATTTACCTAATTAGTCATACATTATACAATAAAAACAAATTTTCTTGTTTCCATCACATAGCGAACACATTATTTTATCAGATATAACGTTTCCCCTAATGTCCTTCACAAGTCTCTTAATTGTTAGTCATCAAATGGAATCTTTGAAAAAAAATAGTTGAAAATCATAAAAAATGTTAAAATGCTCTTTGTGTGTTTCTAATTTGGTAAATATAAAATATTTCAACAAAAAGCAAAGACAAAATCATTATATTCCTAAGAGATTATATTTTTTTTAAGAGATTATATAATTGAATTTATTTTTTGAGAGCTATATATCTATATTACTTAAAATCATACCAAACATTTGGCAACTAACTATAATAATAATTATCACTGTCATAATTCAAACACAACCATTTCTTTCTTGACTTTTGTGTACAATTTTTTATTTAATGTACATGTATTCTGTAATATAATACCAGCCAAAGTAACTCTGTATAAAAGCCTTTTAAGATACAGATATAAAGTGTAATGTTTTAATTGCAGAGAAATCCAATCACCAGAACAATAAGCTTGGTAGATTACTAACACTACTTTACATAAAAATGATCAATTTCACAGTACATATATGATAAACCTACATTTGAGCCGCGCCATGACAAAACCAACATAGTGCGTTTGCGACCAGCATGGATCCAGACCATCCGCGCAGTCTGATCAGGATCCATGCTGTTCCCTTACAAACCCTATTACAAGTAGAGATACTGATAGCAAACAGCATGGATCTTGATCAGACTGCATGGATGTGTAGACTGGTCTGAATCCATGCTGGTCACAAACGCACTATGTTTGTTTTATCATGGCGCAGCTCATTTTATTTCAGTTCTAAACCTGTTTAATATTCCATTATTTCTAAGGTATTTAATAGAGGAATTCAAGCTACACATATGATATATCCTATTCCTATACTGCTTCAAGACATACCTTACATTTGGTGACTAGCTATTTCTCTGTTTCATGAAGCTTATTATCATTTATTTAAAGTAAGTAATAAAAATAATACACAAAAAAATGAAGTAAAATAATAATAATAATTATACTGACTATTTTTCTATGAATACAGATCTAAGCTAGAGCATCTGATACTAGGATCACTGAAAACAACTTCTATGATATCTATATATATATATACAATTTACAATCTTGTCAAAAATAATTCTTAAAACTATGTTGCACCTATACACTAGTAAATTCTCCCTAATATCACAAAATTAATAAAAGGCTATGTTTATTTGAAGCCAACTTATTACACAGATGATCCTGAAAAATTGACAACCAAAACATAATACAACTTAACATACATATCTTTCAAAAAATTTCTTTTCTTTGGCAAACAAAATTTCTAAATTTCTGTTTTCCAGCTAGTGGATTACCATTTCAAGCATTTCTATGTTTATTCAGCATACTGTTTAAACAAATGGTGAACATTTTTAACAAAGTCAAGTTATAAATAATTATAAACTTATATAATCACATGCTAATTTGTAACTACATATCCTAGACTAATAAATTTTTTACTTTGAATGGAACATTGTACATATTTATCCAAGAAGATTAACTCGTAAGCTAGTATTTAATACATTAAAGTCTTTCATATAGTTTTTCCATTTTAAGTGCTTTGCTTGATTATTTGTAGGTGTTTCAAATTTCATGCTTTTAGGCATTTAAACCTCAGTGGAGTTCCTTTAAAAGCAAGTTATCACTTTCACCCTTTTTAAAGTAATCGATACAATAAGCATCCTTACCTTTAAATGAATAAAATGACAAAATACAAATACAACTGAAAGTCTTCTATCTATCTCATTCTAGTACCTGTAACATGTTGTTGTTTTTTTTAACTTACATACCTTTTAGTAAATATTATATATAACAGAATCTTTTCTATTATTTTCCCTGCACTTTTCAGTATGATAAAATAATTGCTTGAAGATCTCTGAAAAATGACTAAATCCTTAAACTGCTTAATGTCTTAATAAATGACAAATCCAGTTTATTTTTTAGAGATATCAAGATGAAAATTTAAATTAGTGAGGCAACATATTAGAGCGTGGTCAGACTGAACACATCTGCAACAAGGCCTAGAAGCTGCAAATACCTATCATGTTAGGTTGCTACAGGATAGAGGTTAAAAATGACTTAATACAAGTAAACTTCTAATTAAATGCCCTATTGTGTTCAGGTATTGCATATTATAAAATCTGAACCAAATTTAATGTTGTTCACAAACCAATCATTATAATATTTATATAATATATATATTAGTAATTCTATTTGCAATACTGAAAATATATTCTCATCCCCCCCCCCTTATTCTTATGACAAATGTCCTCCACTTTTTCTCTCTGTCACATTTTTTCATCAAATTCACAACATAAACTGACTTTTCTTGTTTAAATTCTGTTTTCTATACAGTTAACCAATATCTGGTGGTTTTATTTTTTTTTCTTGTAAAGTTTCATTTCATTGGTCAAAACAAATCAAAAGATAACTTTTTTTATGTTACATAGAAAAAAGAAAGAAAACACCTTAACAGGATAAAAAACATAAGATCAGAAATTTGTCAAGATCTATACAAAACAAGAATGATACAATCATGGAAGTACTGAATAAAACCCGTTGACAAGTCACGTATCACACATGTGACTCTGCCACTAATTTACGTATACGTTCTATCTCTACTTGAGTCGACAGTCGAATCTTTTTCTCCTCGTCTACCTCTGCCATAATATCTCTCATTCTTCTAGAATAAGTAGATTTCACCGAGTCTAGTTCTTGTTTCAGTCGCTCGTTCTCAGATTTGAGTTCGTTAAAAACTGTTTTTGATACAGAGTTATTTTTCAGATCAATCATGTCCTTTCTTAGTTCATCTATGGCTAATTGTAGACTTGCTGTTGCTGAAAAACAAAATAATGACTATCCATTATTAGTTATACTCTCTAACATTTAAATGCAATACAATTAAAAGGCAAGAAAAGGAAATAACTTAGTACGACAAATGGAAAAGAAAGGAAATTACTTAGTAAGAGACATACATTTAAGTAAAAAAGAAGAAATGTCATTCAAAGGTTATTCTCTAATGGAATTATTGCTTGCAGCAAAATACCAAATTTTGAAAGAAATTGACCATTTACTATTTCACAGTATTACAATATCATATTACTGTTGAACTTCAGAAGACCACTGATAACAAACAACATAGTGAGATGAAATAAAAGTTGTGGCATCCCAAAATGAAATGAATATCTATCTAATCCCAGTACAACTGTTGTTATAAATGTTACAGATTCATCATAAGAAATTTATGATATTTATAAGACTATGACAACCTTTTTTATCTAAAAAGAATGATCTTTGCTTTATAATTATAAATATAGAATTCTTCTTCAGGATTATGTTTTAAATACCAACATAAGAATTTCATTCCTGCCTTTTCCATATCTCAATATCATAATAAGACTATAGTGTATACCATAATAATTAAAAGCTTATCAGTGCAAAAATCAAGTATATTATATTTTCACAAGAATCATTACATTTACCTGGTGAGGGTTCTTGCGGGCGTTCAACTGGTCGTGATGGCACAGAATGGGATTTTCCCGAAACCTGGAAAAATAGAACAAGTATTTAGTAAATTATATACTATCACAGTAAAATCATGACATCTTCTTTTGATATTGTTACCTATGTTAGAACATTCTCTCTCACCATGTTGATTGTGCCTAATTCCTAGATACAACCTTATTACAATGGTCAATTATTAAATATAATAGCCTACTGAATTTTGAGTTTTCCTACATATAATTATTATCATTGTATGGCAACTAATGGCTTTACTGGCAGATAAAGAGCCCAGAAGCAATAATGTTTATCATTTATGTCACTACTGGGATCTAGGTAGAATCTCAAGTCTTTTTAATAAACAACACAAAATCTTACTCAAGACATTATTCACTCAATCCTTTAGGAGTAAAATTGTAGTAATGAAGTTAGCAACAATTAACCCTTAACCTGCTAAAACTGAAATTAATAAGCCTATGAAACTAGGATAGAGTAAGGCCAGACTGCTCTGAAATTCCTTTGATGTTGGTAGCTCAATTTTTGTATTTCTATACTGAAATCCCTTAATATTAAATGGAATGTTCTAAATTCAAAACAAGGCAAATCCATCACACAAATTCAGTCTGTTAAGGGTTAACATCAGCTAAAGAGGCTAGTATAGTCACTTGCTGGTACAACAAATACAAATTTCTGCAAAACAGATCTTCATTTTTGTTAGTCAGTATGTCTATTACATTAACTAATTGGAACACTTACCTCCTCGGATTTATCAGGTTTCGAGTGATGGTGTGAGGTGTGGTGGGAAGTTGTATGATGCGAGGCTGCATGAGGTTTATCCTCCTTTACATCACCGTTCCTCTCTTCTTCCTGTAACAATATAATAATATAACTATATATCTGATACATGTACCTTAATTACAACACCTATTATTTTCTATGAGGTAATAATTTCTAACTATAAAATATAATTAATATGTATACAATAAAACATCTTTCATGAATAGTTGTTTCATATAATCTTGTTAGCAATCTCGCCAAAAGTTACAAAGCGATTATGTGGCAAGCTTTTTTAACTTTACTGGGACAAATTAAATGCATGTCTATGGTATGAATATAAGATTCTTTTCATCACATGAAAACCATACAAGTCAGAAATGGTCGGAAAAAAAACAACACAAAGGCTTAAGTAACATAACATGCAATTTTGGAATGACTTTATACGTTAAGATTGGTGAAAAGTTATCTTTACAATTTTTCCCTTCTTTTATCATTTGCCATAATCTCAATTTATTTACTACCTGTAACAATGAGCTTTACATTAAAAACTAGAACTATCGCTGAATGCGATTCATACCCCCACCAATGTCCTTGACAGAAGACCACTTTGAAAGGTGGTTAAGGGAATAACTTATGTGGCACAAATACAATAAAAACGAAATTATCTCTGGTGAAAAAAAGATTAATTGTAACAGTAATAGTATAAATATATATTATTATCAATGGTCGAAACTGTTACAATAACCTTTCATTTTCCCAATGTATTAAAACATTTTATTTATAAGTCAATTTTTGAACCTTCAAGTGTGGCCTTGACCTTAATCCTGGCACAAGGGTAAGATGGGTTTTGCACAAATCACCCAGTTTGGTTGAACATTTTGAGTAAAGTTTGAAGAAAATCCTTCCATTTAGTATAGAATTTATAGAGTAGACCAATATATTGTTAGTATTGGTTGTATTGTAATTTGAAGACTTAAAAAAGGGGCATAACTTTGTCAAAATGCAACTACAGAGTAATGAAACTTGACCTGCATATCTTATTTGCCACATCCTCAGATATATCTTTTAAGTTTCAGCAAATGCCTGCGCTAGTTTTCAGAATTAATTCAAGTACAGTGTTAAAATTTAAGAACATTTTCCTAAGTCAATTTTGGACTTTCAAGTTTGACCTTGACCTTTAGGCCGGCACAAAGGTGACAAGGATTCTGCACATAACCTTGTTGAGTGAAAATATGAAGTAAAATTTGAAAGTAAAATTCTTCCATTAGTAAGGATTTATATAGAGCGGGACACAACATATTGGTCTAATATTTGATTGTATGTAAATTTGAAGACTTAAAAAGGGGCATAACTTTGTTAAATGACAAATACAGAGTTATGAAACTTGAACGAACAGCACTATCGGAATTGTGACCCTTCAAAAATTTTTAAGTTTTCAAGCAAATACCTTTTCTAGATTTTTAGAAAATATTCAAAAAAATGTTAAAATTTTTTTTTTTTAAGAAATATTTTCTAAGTCAATTTTTTTACCTTCAAGTGTGACCTTGACCTTAAGCCAGCAAAAAGCAATGACATAAGTTCTGCACATCCTCTGCTTGAGATGAGACATTTGAGCCAAGATTGAAGAAAAATCTTTCAATTTTTAGTGTAGGACTTACAGAGCGGACATGACATACTGTGTCATATTAGATTGTTTTGATATTTGACCTTCAATTGTTACCTTGACCTTGAGCTGACACATGGGCAACATGGGTTCTGCACATCCCCTGGTTGAGGTGAATATTTGAGTCAAGTTTGAAGAAAATCTTTCAATTAGTGTAGGACTTACAGAGCAGACACAACATACTGTGTAATATTTGATTATTTGATATTTGACCTTCAATTGTGACCTTGACCTTGAGCTGGCACATGGGCATTACATGGTTCTGCACATTCCCTTGTTGAGATGAACATTTGAGCCAGATTGAAGAAAATCTTTCAATTAGTGTAGGACTTACAGAGCGGACATGACATACTGTGTAATATTAGATTGTTTGATATTTGACCTTCCAATTGTGACCTTGACCTTGAGGCTGACACATGGGCAACATGGGTTCTGCACATCCCCTGGTTGAGGTGAATATTTGAGTCAAGTTTTGAAGAAAATCTTTCAATTAGTGTAGGACTTACAGAGCGGACACAACATACTGTGTAATATTTGATTGTTTGATAATTTGACCTTCAATTGTGACCTTGACCTTGAGCTGGCACATGGGCAACATGGGTTCTGCAGCATTCCTTCTTGAGGTGAACATTTGAGCCAAGTTTGAAGAAAATCTTTCAAGTAGTGTAGGACTTACAGAGCGGCACACGACATACTGTGTAATATTTAATTGTTTGATATTTGACTTTCAATCTGTGACCCTTGACTTGAGCTGACACATGGGCGACATGGGTTCTGCACAATCCCCTGCTTGAGGTGAACATTTGAGCCAAGTTTGAAGAGAAAATCTTTCAAGAAGTGCAGGACTTACAGAGCGGACACAACGTACTGTGTAATATTTGACTTGTTTGATATTGACCTTCAATTGTGACTTTGACCTTGAGCTGGCACATGGGCAAGACATGGGTTTCTCCATATCCCCTGGTTGAGGTGAACATTTGAGCAAAGTTTGAAGAAAATCTTACAAGTAGTGTAGGACTTACAGAGCGGACGACATAATGTGTAATATTTAATTGTTTGATATTTGACCTTCAATTGTGACCTTGACCTTGAGCTGACACATGGGCGAACGATGGGTTCTGCACATCCCCTTGTTGAGGTGAACATTTGAGCCAAGTTTGAAGAAAATCCTTCAATTGGTATAGGAGTTATAGAGCGGACACGAAAATGGAGACAGACCGACGGACGGATGGACCGACGCGACAAAGCGAATCCATTATAGCCCCCCCCCCACATTTTGTGGTGGGGGTATAAAAAACAGTCTTTATACAGTGTTTCTACTGTCATCCATTTAAGCATGAAACAAGAATATCAGTTACAGTGACAAGGTGCTCACTAATGTCACTTTGACCATGCTAATAATATAGCCTGATGAGAAAAAATTGGAAAATCTCCTTTTTCCCAAACTCTTAACCACCTAAATTCTAAAAATGGACTTTTCCACCTGTTCTGGGAAATGACTATGATCAATTTCCGGATATTATGATGAAAATTTTAAATCTAAATTTAAACAGTATAGAGTCTGTCACACTGCCCAGATATCAACTCTGGCTCGGCTCTATACCAATCTAAAATTTAAAGTTCAAGTTTAAACAGTATACTGAGCCTGTCAAATTGCACAGATCTATACTGGTGGCAAAGGAAAATCACTTTCAGTTCCGGCAGGGTAAGGGTACAGACAGCTTGATCTGAAGTCTGACATACATGAAATGTATCAACATATCAAATATCAGTTCATAAATACTAGTAACCAAGACAGGAGGAAGGATAATCTGGTAACTATAAACATCATCAAAACATTCAAGGGTGCATTAAAATTTTCCGAATTTTACTACATGCATGATGCATGCATATTTGAGTTGACCTTACCCAAAATATATTTTTTGATTCAATCAGATTTATTTCTTTGCACCATAAGAATGAACTTTAGCTTAAAATATAGGACAAGCAATTTGTTCAGTTTTTTTATGCTGAAGAAAGAATAACATTGTAGAAAAATTGTTATACAAATTTCTCGAGAAAAATAATTGATTTTTGTTTTGTACAATAAAGCAATGAAGCTCTGAATATGCAGTGATGTAGTATTCAAGCAAAAAGTAGGGGTATACATTAAGACAACACACATCAAGCCCTTGAAATAATTTAAAACTGACAAACAAGCAGCTAACATTCAAAGAACTAAACAGAACTGTAATTTCTTTCTTGTGTAAATAAGACATAAACAACCTGCCAAGTCTGGAACTTTCTTTAATGATTTCAAATCTTAGATCCTATTATATAGAGGTAAATAACTTGAATATGGACTGAATTTGCAAAGATTTGAAGTAAAATATTCTCTATTTAAAAAATCTTTAGTAAAGTGTTTGTGCAGAAGTATTTAAAATTCTTACTTAAAATGATTCATCAATATAACTTGCCAAGATTCCAGCAATAATACAATACAGTACAGTCATGTGCATCAGTGTCTTAATTTGTTCCTTTTATGACAGTCAGTAAAGACATTCAATGTCACACAATAAATATACTTGTCAAACTTCTGTTAAGCTTTAAAGCTGAAGCAAGAACTAAGGTGCCAACCTGTGAATTATTTCAGGCATAAGCAGGCACCTGAGAAGAGCTTTCAACCTTACATCATGAACTTTTTTTGTTGGATTTTAAGTCACACAAACACTGTAATGGTCATACATTGGTGACTTTTCTGGTTTACAGGTGAAGGGAGAGTTCAAGTGACCTACTCTGCATTATTTTAGTAATGACTGGGAACCTGATTATATCCTTTACATGAAAGAATAAAAATCCCCGAAAGGATTCAAATCAGAAGTGGATAAAGCAAGTTTGAGGCCATTACATTAAACACTTGCCAAGATTGCCAGAATAGAATCCTCTGATTATTTTACTGGATTATAATTCCTCATATAAACAAATTCACAGTTCTTAGCAGGTTTTGTACAAACAGCAGATTTGGGCCATAAACCTTTACCATTTGGTCACAGAAGATGCTTATATAGTGTATATATATGTGAGCCATAATTTCTATCTTAAAATAAGGTGACATACATTAAAATATACATATAGAGATCTACAGCTAACTGCTTCTAACTTTCTACTCTAGTGTTTCCATTAGCAAGCCTTGTCACAAAGACAAGTACCCCACCCATCTGATAAACACTCAACTCTGACAGGGAATACATGTAACTCATATTGTTTAAAAGAATGCATTTTGACAATGAATTTCATTGATATACTGGTATTAAAACTGAACCTTTTGTAAGATAGGATACAAACAAAAACTTGCAGAGTTATGTATAATACAACTGTTTGATTGACGAGTAAATAAAATATTAAAACTTTATTATGAACAAAAGTTCATTTTTTTCTATCTTACTTAAATAAATTTGTTCTGTTTCATAAAGTCCAAAGGGAAATTGATTTTCTGTCAAATTACACTTTCTAAGTGACTTTAATATTTTATAAATCTCTTTAACTCTGCTTTAAGAAGCCATACACTAAAGTAATGGGACGGAGTAAATTAAGATATGAATAGCTATCAGCTGTCTGAAAATATCTGGCGAGAAAATCGAAATTATGTGAGAAGAAATACACCACAACTTAACAATGACTTTTTTATAAAATCTTTCAAGAAAATTACGATGGGTTTCTCAAAAACAAGATAAATTGTCACTGAAAGTAACAATAATGTAACTGTGACACCCAATTTTTTCATAACTTTCACTGAAGGTTTCATGAAAAAATATATCATTAAGTTGTTGTATATTATTGCTTCCATAGTAAATGCATAGAGACTGGCTTCTTTTACCAAAACAGGGGATAGTCATGAAAAATTCATTGTCATGCGTGTATACATAAGTTAGAAGACATGAATTTGTGTTAAGGATACCTCATACGCCACGTTGGCTGTCTTGGGCTGCAAACAAATACAAGACACAACACTTACATACACACAACAACAAACAACACTACACTCCCCCATACCAGACACGTGGTGTAAAACAGTTATTACTCAAACAACATCAAGGTATACACCTATTTTGCACCAAACATGATTGTAGTGATAGTTGCATGCAATAGGATACTATTTCATTACAAAATCATGCTATTTAATGAAACATCAAAACCTTTAATATCTACCTGATATGAATATATAATATACAAGTATAAAAAACCCTTTTTTAAAAGGGGAGAGAGTTTTTTTTTGCTCAAAACAAGGGTTTTTCCAGTTTAAATATTTTTGTGCAGGTTATAAAAAAGGGGGCCCATGAGGGCCCCTAAAGGTGCTCCCCTGTATATAGGCCCGCCCCAACCCCCAGGGCTTTTATTTGCACAAACTTGGTAGACACCCATATGAAAATGTTTCATGCTAAACATCTAAGCTCTAGCTCATTGGGCTATTTAAAAAGAAGATTTTTTTAAGTTTTTACTATACACATAGTTAAAAACAATGACACGCCTGGGGCCGGGCCAGTTATGACCCCAGGGTTTTTATTTGAACAAACTTTGTAGACACTTACTAGAATATGTTTCATGCTTAATATCTAAACTCTAGCTATTTGGGTTTTTTTCAAAGAAGATTTTAAGTTTTTGCTTTACACATATAAGGAAAATCAAAATGACCCTGGGGCAGGGCCAATTTTGACCCCAGGTCTTTTATTTGACAAAACTTTGTAGACACTCACTAAAAGATGTTGTTTCATGCTTAATATCTTAACTCTAGCTATTTGGGTTTTTTCAAAAAGATTTTTTAAGTTTTTGCTATACACATATAAGGAAAATCAATGACCCCGGGGCGGGGCCAATTTTGACCCCAGGGCTTTTATTTGAACAAACTTGGTAGACACCTATTAGAACATGTTTGATGCTAAATATCTTAACCATAGCTCTTTGAGTTCTTTAAAAGAAGATTTTTAAGTTTTTTACTATATGCATATATAGGGAAAAATCAATGACCCCCCCGGGCGGGTCAATTTTGACCCCAGGGCTTTTATTTGAACAAACTTGGTAGACACTTATTAGAACATGTTTCATGCTAAAATATCTTAGCTCTAACTCTTTTGGTTCTTTAAAAAGAAGATTTTTTAAGTTTTTACTATATGCATATAGGGAAAATCAATGACCCCCTGGGGCGGGGCCAATTTTGACCCCAGGGCTTTTCTTTGAACAAAACTTGATAGACACCTATTAGAACATGTTTGATGCTCAATATCTTAGCCATAGCTCTTTTGAGTTCTTTAAAAAGAAGATTTTTTAAGTTTTCACTATATGCATATAGGGAAAATCAATGACCCCCGGGGGCGGGGCCAATTTTGACCCCAGGGCTTTTATTTGAACAAACTTGGTAGACACTCACTAGAAGATGTTTCATGCCAAATATCTAAGCTCATAGCTCTTATGGTTTTTTAAAAGAAGATATTTAAAGTTTTTTCTTCGGTTGCCATGGCAACCAGAGTTCTGCATGGAATTAAATTCTTTGAACAATTTTTTAAAGGTGACCACCAAAGGAACATTCCTGTGAAGTTTGGATGAAATTGGCCTTGTGGTTTATGAGGAGATGTCATTTAAAGTAAAAGTTTACGGACGACGGACGGACGGACGCCGGACGAAAAGCGATCACAAAAGCTCACCCTGTCACTTTGTGACAGGTGAGCTAATAAGGTATACAAAAATCAACCACTTTATATACTGATGAATCCTTTTTATAACTTCCCATAGCATCTCAGTTAGTTTTTCATTGTTTCAATTCTTTCTTAACTTTTACACTTATTTTGTTAAATGTTACCAAACCAAATAGGTACTGGGGTGCCATATACAAAATACTTGTGAGTTCTTAATTGTTAAAATCTACTATGCCAGTCTTTATTTTGCTTGTCTTAATGGATCTTCTTGTTTTCTTGTCAACAAGACTATTTCTGGGAGATTGTAATTTACTGACTAGTGAATGACAAACTTTATCACCTCTGTACATTATCTAGATGGCTTTCTTGCATAAAATACATTAATAACATCACTGGTAGAACAAGCAGAGGTGTGGAACAACAAGACTTTATGTTGGCAACCTCAACCACCTGGCCATCTTTACCACACTTAAAGGACATATTAATTTATAGTGGTGAAGTGTTTACAACAAATTAACTTTAAATATGATGGTGCAAAATATTGTGGTGAAGTGTTAACAACAATTTGACTTTAAATATGATGGTGCAGAATATTATTAGAGTGCATGGACATCAACATGTTAATATTAAACAATGATAACTCTCAACAAGATTGCATTTGAGAAAAATGCTATGCCACCGCATTAATACAACACTAAATAGTAGTGTAGGAACAGATTTTTTTTGTTTCTTTACAATTGAAGATTGTCATAATGCATAGATCCCTTACCTTTCTAATTTTAAATTATAGATTTAGTGGTTAAATATATTGTTTTATTCCCAATAAAAGATAAAGTAGGAATATAACCAATGCAACCGAAGTCAGGAATTTTCGGTGGTGAAGGTCATATTTCACACAGCTTAAATTTCACGACTACATCAAAGGACAACACAGAAAGACTCTTTGTCAAAATCTAGGTCAGCTGTGATATTCAAAGTTCACTTTACATCTTAATCTGTGCACATGATTTTATAGCTGTACATCAAAGGCAAGAAAGTAGGTCACATCATCAAATCTTAGGTCACCTGATATCAAAGTTCAATTTTACAAATAAAAACTGTGCACATGGTCAAAATTTCATTGCTGTACATGAAAGGACAAGAAAGTAGGTCACTGTCCCCTTGGGGCAAGGCCAAGGGTTTAATTCAAAACAATCTTGATACAGGTCCACCAAACAACATTTTTAAGTCAAATATCTAACCTGTAGCTTCTTCCCATTTTTTACTATATACATTTAAGGAAAACCTATGGCCCCGGGGCAGTGCAATTTTGACACAACTAGAGGCAAAAATTTGAACAACTTTGGTAGAAGTACCTATAGATGAAATCATTTAACAAAATTTAAAATTAAAGCTCTAAGCCTTGTACCTTCAGACAATAAGATATTTTTTATTTTTTACTATATGTATATATTGAAAATCAATGACCCCCAGGGCGGGGGCAATTTTGACCCCGGGGCTATAAATTGAACAATCTTGCATGAGATTCACTTCACAATGTTCATGCAAAATATCTAACCCTTAGCATTTGTCAATTGCTAGAAGATTTTTTTTTTAAGTTTTTACTATAAGTTTTTACTCTATACATATAAGGAAAACCAATGACCCCCGGGGCGGGGCCGTTTTTGTCCCCAGGGCTATAATTTGAACAATCTGGGTAGAGGTCTACCAGACAATGCCTTATGCAAAATATCTAAGCTCTAGGCCTTTTGGTTCTTTACAAGAAGGTATTTTAAGTTTTTACTATATGTACATAAAGTGAAAATCAATGACCCCCGGGCGGGGCCAATTTTGACCCTAGGGCTATAATTTGAACAATCTTGGTAGAGGTCTACCAGACAATGCCTTATGCAAAATATCTAAGCTCTAGGCTTTTTGGGTCTTTACAAGAAGATTTTTTAAATTTATTCTTATAATTCCTTTTGGTTGCCATGGCAACAAGATTTCTGCATGGAATGAAATTCTTTGAACAACTTTGGAAGCCCTTCACCCAAGGATCAATCCTGCCAAGTTTGGTTGAAATTGGACTAGTGGTTTTTCACAAGAAGATTTTTTAAGTTCACTATAAAATCTATATAACACACACAAACAAACAAACAAACAAACACACACACACACACACAGATGAATCGCTATATGCCACCGCATCGCAGATGCTGCGGTGGCATAAAAATATCCATTAAAACACTCCCTCTTATTTTTTCTCTCAGTCTCTTAAATTACTGACCTATATAAATCAGTTTGTTTTTTATGATAAATACATAATATATCTTTATCATTAATTTTTCTATTCTAGAGAGTTATATATACTTCACTGCTAACAGGCTATATCATTAAATTCTTATAAATATCTGTTTATTCTAAATATTACTTTATTTTCAACAAAAGGAGCTCTCAATTTTTGTGATTTTTTTTTCCTACAAAAAAGATCTGATCATCTACAAGATATATTATATCTACTTTGACAACACTATAACGTATATCATACAAAAGGGGAAAAAAGCATTAAAAACATAAAGTTAGAGACAAATACTAATGCTAAAATAGTCAGAATTCTATAAATGTTTGTAAGTTATTATTCTTGTACTATATAAAGAATTCATTTTCTTAAAATATGAAACCTCTTTTGTGTATGTTAATTCAAGCAAGGAGACATATACTCATGTTCTGAAAACTGGCATCTATAAATTTATTATCAATATTTAGTAATTTTCTCCTCTTCTGGTAATAATTAGTTTATGCCAAATAGTTGTTTTTTATTTCATCTAAAACACTATTGGATATGTTCACCAAATGAAACATTCCTCAATCCTTTGCTGACTTTGGTTTATCTATACTGATTTATATCAACAAACTCAAGAAATCCACTTGAGTAGACAGTTTAGGAATATGCATACTTTCATATTGTACACAAATTTATAGAATTCCGACATGTATTACAACATCCAACCAGTGTGTATACTGCTGGTACAAGGTGAGCTCCCACTTGGTGAAAATAGAAATATTTCCTAACATTTAGTAAGAATACTTGAGAGGGTGGTCTTTTCGCTGGTCCCCGGGGTCGTGATGCAGTAAGGTGTGTCAATTTGTCAGATCCGGTCTCCACTGCTTCAAAACTATGAGCTTTGTCTGAAATTAAACATAATGATTTAATGTATCAATTATCATAGAAGTGTTAGCTACAACACAGTCATGGCTTGAAGATGTTAGTCCTCAATATTAAATTTTGTAATAGACTTTTCCTGTTTTCCAAGTCGGCGCATCAACACAATTTAGGTCATATGGTGCAGAACAGGAAAGATTTTGGCTAACTTCGGGTGTTACAAAATAAATGCAACACCAGGACTCTTGTAATTCCAACCCATTTAATTGATTTTTATGGTTACGCAGGGATAAACTGTGGCTGCAATTCTGATGCCTCAATCCTTAAAGGCAGCCTCTCAGCCACAAGGTGCCAAGTTGAGCTCAAACCCAATAGTCATAGGTTAAAAGGCATACAAATTAACAACTACTGGTCGACCACTGCTCCTCTTTGTATGTTATTAATGTTCTTGAAGCAAGGATAACATGAATAACATTACCACAATTTGTGATGAAACCTTAATAATTTAAATGTCTTAGTTACAGAATACAGTGTTATAAAGCTTCATCCGACACCTGCCAACAACTCAGACAGGGGATTCTTATTTTCTTTAACAGAAAATTTACAGAAAAATAAAAAACAAAATAGGTTTCCCATTACTTTGTCATTATTGGCAGTTATAATTTCTGGCACACAACTTAATTGATAAATGACTGAGAGGCTTCTTTTTGTCATTACAATTCTTAACTTATGAAGGGCACATTGACCCTCAGACAAAAAATTACTTTGTTTCTTTTTATTTAAGGCAAACATGTGTTTTATACTATTTCAATAATGGATCTACAGCAGGTTTGACTATTACTGTAAAATCATTATTATTCGTGGGGCACGAATTTTCGTGGTTTTCGTGGGTAGGTCAATCCACGAATTTAAGATCCGACGAACTTTTATCCCAACAAATTCATCTTACCCAGTTTCTGTTCCATATATAACAAACATGCGTCGGCTCTTTTCCGGTCGATATTTCGTAAAATTGATGTAAATACAGACATATAATCAGGTTAGTGACATATTAAATCTGTTTGCAATATTTAAGAAACTTGAAAGAAAACTCGATTATATAATGTCCTCAATTTACTGTATAATGAATCCAGTATAATGAATTTTAATCTGTATTTGTGCGAATGCTATTCCGTAAACATCAGACGCCACCGACTTTTAAAAGATCCACATTTACTCGTGTTATTTACCGAGATTAATTTATAGTATATGCATTTATTTACACAGTCGCTGTGACGTAGCGTGTACTTACTGTCAAATATGTTAAGACCAATTAAGGGTGTAAACTTTTAAACTCTCTGGTTAAAACCTGTCAGGTGTCGTATAAATTATGCGATGTTTACATCGGCGAATTACAGGGGCAGTGTGTCCAACGGAGGTGCATATCATGTCACATAAATGTGTTAATTGCAGTCAATTATCGGCAGTAACTCTGCTATATTAGAGTTATGCCCAGAGGCAAGGATTAAATTTATTGACACGCGCTGTGTGACAAGTAAAGATATGTACATGTTGTAAGTAAAAATGTTCGGCGATTAAGTTTTAGATTGCTATGCATTAGGTTACTGAATTTTTTTTTAACAAGAAAACGAAAATCCACGAATTTAAGAACCCACGAAAATGCCCGTTTTGATAAAACCACGAAATTTCATGCCCACGAATATAAGTGAATTCGCAGTATCACCCAAGGTAAGTTCGCTGCATGTGGAATAATGTGGTATTTTGACTTCCATACAAAATATTAAATCACTGTAACTGTACTAAATGCAAAGATGGAAAAGAAACAAAAGATGGTTCAGCTTTATGGTTTATGAGTAATTTTTGGAAACTGTTACAGGACCCAAAAATAAAAAGCTTTTAAGAAATAAAAGTACATGTAATATTATATTTGTGGCCTAATAAGCCTTTAAGCTTAGCTATCTATAGGATATATTTCACTTACTTGTTTTACAATCAATGATAAATATTTACAATACCTGTTTTTGATTCGTCTTTCTTGTCCTCTTTGCTAATAGCATCTATAGCTTTGATTGGTTTCTTTGTGAGAGGTGGAGGTGGGTGTACTGGTTTCTTTGTTGGAATAGTCGGCTGCTGGCTGACGGGTTTATCTTCTGAAATATATGATAAAATATGATAACAACATGCAACAAGAGGGCCATGATGGCCCTGAGGTCGCTCACCTGTATATAGCCCCCCCCCCCAACGTTGCAGGGCCAATTTAACCCAAGGGCTTTTATTTGCACAAACTTGGTAGACACCCATAAGAAGATGTTTTATGCTAAACATCTAAGCTCTAGCTAATTGGGCTTTTTAAAAGAAGATTTTTTTTAAAGTTTTTACTATACACATATAGTTAAAAACAATGACACCCCTGGGGCCGGGCCAGTTTTGACCCCAGGGCTTTTATTTGAACAAACTTTGTAGACACTTACTAGAAGATGTTTCATGCTTAATATCTAAACTCTAGCTATTCGGGTTTTTCCAAAGAAGATTTTAAGTCTTTGCTATACACATATAAAGAAAATCAATGACCCCCGGGACGGGGCCAATTTTGACCCCAGGTCTTTTATTTGAACAAACTTTGTAGACACTCACTAAAAGATGTTTCATGCTTAATATCTTAACTCTAGCTATTTGGGTTTTTCAAAAAAGATTTTTTAAGTTTTTGCTATACACATATAAGGAAAATCAATGACCCCTGGGGCGGTGCCAATTTTGACCCCAGGGCTTTTATTTGAACAAACTTGGTAGACACCTATTAGAAACATGTTTGATGCTAAATATCTTAGCCATAGCTCTTTGAGTTCTTTAAAAGAAGATTTTTTAAGTTTTCACTATATGCATATAGGGAAAATCAATGACCCCCCGGGGCGGGGCCAATTTTGACCCCAGGGCTTTTATTTGAACAAACTTGGTAGACACTTATTAGATCATGTTTCATGCTAAATATCTTAGCTCTAACTCTTTTGGTTCTTTAAAAGAAGATTTTTTAAGTTTTTACTATATGCATATAGGGAAAATCAATGACCCCCCTTGGGCGGGGCCAATTTTGACCCTAGGGCTTTTATTTGAACAAACTTGGTAGACACCTATTAGAACATGTTTGATGCTCAATATCTTAGCCATAGCTCTTTGAGTTCTTTAAAAGAAATTTTTTTAACTTTTTACTATATGCATATAGGGAAAATCAATGACCCCCCGGGGCGGGGCCAATTTTGACCCCAGGGCTTTTATCTGAACAAACTTGGTAGAAACCCATTAGAACATGTTTCATGCTAAATATCTTAGCTCTAGCTCTTTGGGTTCTTTAAAAGAAGATTTTTTAAGTTTTTACTATATGCATATAGGGAAAATCAATGATCCCCCGGGGCGGGGCCAATTTTGACCCCAGGGCTTTTATTTGAACAAACTTGGTAGACACTCACTAGAAGATGTTTCATGCCAAAAATCTAAGCTCTAGCTCTTATGGTTTTTTAAAAGAAGATATTTAAAGTTTTTTCTTTCGGTTGCCATGGCAACCAGAGTTCTGCATGGAATTAAATTCTTTGAACAATTTTTAAAGGTGACCACCAAAGGAACATTCCTGTGAAGTTTGGATGAAATTGGCTTAGTGGTTTATGAGGAGATGTCATTTCAAGTAAAAGTTTACGGACGGACGGACGACGGACGGACGGACGCCGGACGAAAAGCGATCACAAAAGCTCACCCTGTCACTTTGTGACAGGTGAGCTAATAAAACAGCCCAATTACGCATATTAGCACTTGGTGTCCTTATTTATATTAATACATCTAACAGATGAACAACAGATTACTTAATATGCAATAAACTTCACTTATAGACTTACACTTATAATAATAACCTGGCTGAAATTCATGTAAAATATAGGTTGAAATCGTTAAAAAATATCAACAAAAGCTTTATATAATATTCTGCTTTCAGGTCACCAACAATTTTATTTCACATTATTTATCTATAAAGTTATACATAATGTTGACTTACCTTTCACAGGATCTGGTTTGGAATGTTCTGTAACTGCTGGGGCTTTGTCTGGTAGTTTGGGCGGCGGTTTGGTTACAGAGGCTTGTGTCGGTGGTGGTGGCTTCTTCGGTTTAGGCTAAAATATAAGGGGCTTGTCAATTTATATATATCTAGTAATTCATTTTCATTTCTTAAAAGCATGCAGGTAAAGTACTTAATAGTAATATAAGTATGGCAGAAATAGTAATTCTATCTATGAAATAAATAAGATGGCCAGATATAAGAGCACAGTAAACTGCAGATTACACTTATTTCTACTTTCTACATAGCCTGTCTCTTGCCTAAGCTTCCATATTGTTTGAAAAGTTAATGTGGTGTAAAAATCAATTGTGTAAATATATAATCTAAACCAATCTAACATAAATAAGCAGATATACCTTGGTGTTCTAAGCAAATTAATAATGCATCTTTAAAGCCAAGTTTACTGTGCCTTCATATCTGACTAAATATCAACAATATCTAAATTTGTAGCTTTATAAATTTATACACATATATGTTAATTTGATTCATCAATAAGGAAGACAACCCTGTCAACAATATCTTATTTATGTTTCTTAAAATTCTTTTATTACAGTTTCATCATAAAAAAGTTAATGGTAATTTTTAGAAACAATGATAATTTAAAACTGATTTAAAACTTCAATTAAATTATATGACTTTTTCTGAAAAGTACATAGTTTAAATGAAAATGAAAATAATATTAAGATATTTATTGTGTAAATCTAAAAAATTGTTTTCAGTATTATGTACAAGATTTGGCCGCTAAAAAAATAGCAGGAGAACTGGAATGTGCTACTAAAATAGTCACCTCTATAGTAAAATATTTAGTCCATATAAAAATAATTATCATTTTGTAACAATATATTTCTCAAAACATAATGTAATTTGTTAGAAAAATCAATTTGAAACAATATAACTAAAACGATTCATGCATTGTCTGTGCAACTTTAATGAAACATGAACAAGCCCTATCAATAACATAAAATGGCACACTCTGATATACTATAAAACTTGCTACATTCCAAAACCAAGTCATGCTAAATCTACACAAATCTTATCATAATATGCCATTGGTCACAAATTTGACATGAACTTTATTTCTCTGAAAAATCAACTAGATACATGTATAGTAGTGTTAAAGTTATTTGCAATATTCAATTCAACCATAAAAATCAAGCTATATTCCTTAGAATAAAAGGTAAAGTGGCCTATCAAAATATCAAACTTAAGACTCGAGTAATATCAGAGACTGGTGACCAAACTAGGGATTTCAATACACAGGTGTAACAGCTAAAAGGCATAAAAGAATGTATGTTGTTACAGAAAAAGTTGAAGCATTGCAAGAAAAAATTGAGTTCATAAGTTATTTGAGCGGAAAAAAATGTTTTAGTACATGGGTTGGAAGATTATAATATAAACAAAATATTTGATTACAAGCTAAAACTGAGCAAGAGCTGTCGGTATGACAGCATGCTTGACTATTCTCAGAGCTTGATAGAAAAACAATAGCCTGGATAATGTAGATATTTTTAAGCTCAATTCAAAAACTCATGAAAAAAGCCCTTAATTCTGTCAACTTCTATGTTAGAATTAAGGCCCCAAAGATTACAAATTTAAACGGATTCGTTTCGATTTTTATTCGTAAAAGTTTACGATATTTTCTACCGTTTAATCGAAATGACCATATTATCTTACAAAATTTCTTAATCATTGCCTGTAATCATGGATTTTATCAATTCTTGTGGTTTATTCCAAAGTAAACAAGAACCGGTTGAACCGGGTGATGCTCCCCGAGAAGGTTCTGGACACAGGAAAGTATAAAACAAATGAACAAAGGGCAAAAACTCCAAAATTAGGCAAAGCAGAGTTATGTTTTTTTGCACTGCACTTCTATTCAATGAGATCTATCTATCTATAAAGTTTCCTGATGATATCAGAGTTATGTCCCAGGTAAAAGTCAAAGTGTAAAAATGAACAAAGGGCAATAACTCCAAAATTAGACCAGGCTTTGTTGAGGTTCTTTAAGCATTGCAGTTCTATCCAATTATATCTAGCTACCTACAAAGTTTCATGTTGATATCTCTAATAGTTTTAAAGTAATGTCCAAGACAAAAGTCAAAAAGTAAAAATAAACAAAGGGCAATTACTTCAAAATAAGGCAAGGCAGAGTAATGATTCTTAAGCACTGCACTTCCACCCAATGAGACCTATCTATGTTGATATCTCTTATAATTTTAGAGTAATGTCCCAGATAAAGTTCAAAGTGTCAAAATGAACAAAGGGCAATAACTCCAAAAGTAAGCAAGACAGTGTTACAGTTCTTGTGCACTGCAAACTTACTCAATGAGATCTATCTACCTACAAAGTTTCATGTTGATATCTCTTATACATTAAGAGTTATGTCCCGGACAAAGTTCAAAGTGTAAAAATAAACAAAGGGGGATAATTCAAAAATTAGGCAAGGCAGAGTTAAGGTTCTTGTTCACTGCACACCTACTCAATGAGATCTATCTACCTACAAAGTTTCATGTTGATATCTCTTATACTTTTAGAGTTATGTCCCGGACAAAGTTCAAAGTGTAAAATAAACAAAAGAGATAATTCAAAAATTAGACAAGGCAGAGTTACGGTTCTTATGCACTGCACACCTACTCAATGAGATCTATCTACCTACAAAGTTTCATGTTGATACCTCTTATACTTTTAGAGTTATGTCCCGGACAAAGTTCAAAGTGTAAAATTAACAGAGGGGAATAATTCAAAAATTAGGCAAGGCAGAGTTACGGTTCTTGTGCACTGCACAAATACTCAATGAGATCTTTCTACCTACAAAGTTTCATGTTGATACCTCTTATACTTTTAGAGTTATGTCCCGGACAAAGTTCAAAGTGTAAAATAAACAAAGGGGGATAATTCAAAAATTAGGCAAGGCAGAGTTACAGTTCTTGTGCACTGCACAAATACTCAATGAGATCTATCTACCTACAAAGTTTCATGTTGATACCTCTTATACTTTTAGAGTTCTGTCCCGGACAAAGTTCAAAGTGTAAAATAAACAAAGGGGGATAATTCACAAATAAGGCAAGGCAGAGTTACAGTTCTTGTGCACTGCACACCTACTCAATGAGATCTATCTACCTACAAAGTTTCATGTTGATACCTCTTATATTTTTAGAGTTATGTCCCGGACAAATTTCAAAGTGTAAAATAAACAAAGGGGGATAATTCACAAATTAGGCAAGGCAGAGTTACAGTTCTTGTGCACTGCACACCTACACAATGAGATCTATCTACCTACAAAGTTTCATGTTGATACCTCTTATACTTTTAGAGTTATGTCCCGGACAAATTTCAAAAAGTAAAATAAACAAAGGGGGATAATTCAAAAATTAGGCAAGGCAGAGTTACGGTTCTTGTGCACTGCACACCTACTCAATGAGATCTATCTACCTACAAAGTTTCATGTTGATACCTCTTATACTTTTAGAGTTATGTCCCGGACAAAGTTCAAAGTGTAAAATAAACAAAGGAGGATAATTCAAAAATTAAGCAAGGCAGAGTTACGGTTCTTGTGCACTGCACACCTACTCAATGAGATCTATCTACCTACAAAGTTTCATGTTGATACCTCTTGTTGTTTCAAAGTTATGTCCCAGACAAGAAAAGGGGACGGACGGACGGACGGAAAGAGGGACGGACAGACGGACAAGGCGGCGAGCATAAAAACAGAAAATGGGTGTTGACAACCCTTTACACAGCATTACCGTGCAAAAAATGCTTGTGACATAATACATTTTTTGTAAAAAATGGGGTTACAATGCAGAAAATGTGTGCTGACTCAATCGTGATGAGCCCTGCACAGTAAATCATCATTTGGCGACTCAAATACATGGTGTATATAGTACATAGAGGTACCACCGTTTAAACTGTATCGTTTCGGTTCTTAGCAATCATGTAAACGTTTACAAAAAATTGTAAACGTGGGAGCCTTAGTTAGAATTATGGGTCTTGGACAGTGATCTCTTATTATGTTCTAAAATTATTTTGGGAAGTTTCATCCCACTCCAAGTTTCAACCAATTCTTTTCACTAGTTTTAGCGCTACCAACTTGCAGCAAAAACTTAACCAAAATGTGATGTAGCGTCCGAGACCCACCAGTTCAATAGCTCTCCCTATTCTTCAAATAGTCAAGCCATAAATGCTTTCACGCAACTCAAAATAAATATTTCCTACTTAAAAACAGCAAACATAAAGAAGAAAATTTTCTTAAGTTGTAATTTACAGTAAACAAAAACAAAATAATTACATTTATGCAAGGAAAGCCCTCAATAAAACAAGTAAGGTTTAAAGACCACTTATAGTATATTATCCCGCAAAACAAACTTGCTTATTGAAGATCCACCATAAATGAAAAGCTGGCTGCAATATAATTCTGCACTCATGAATTTATCCATTTATTACATTTTATTTCTGGTTTTTCAAAATATCCTGTAATGGGGAAATCACTCAAAAAGTAACGTACTCAACAAAATTATATGAAAAATACAAACTTGGTTTGATTCAGAGAAAATGTAAAAGGCAACATCTCTCATCCTCCCATATTTTCTAGCCTTGATATTGATCTAATTTCAGTATTTTTGACATGGATGGACACACCAGTAGAGCCACTGACCTTACCATATCTAACTGGATAGCTTCCTTTTATGAAAGAATTCAAAATCTCTCCAAGCACAATGAAAATCTGTCATGGACACAGCGGAAAAAGATATAAAATATTGCTCAAATTCAAGAACTTATTTTAACTATTTTCTTAATTTGTAAATTTATATACCTAATTTTATATTAGTACTGTTGCAGAAGAGACAATTTTAGCAGTCATTGTTAATAAGCTCCAATACATGTAATCATTGCTTCCAAAACTAGAATTTTTTATGTAGGTTTGGTTTTATATATTTTTGGATTATAATTATTATTTTTGTTACTATATAAAGCAACATTACTATCCCATCTCCCTAAATGATTCTTTCTAACACTATGTCAAAAGCCATCTATTATCATTCACTACTAATGCAAACAAGAGCACCGCTAGGCGGAGCATTATATGCCCGAAAGTGTTTTTTTTTTTTTTAGTAAGGATGAAGCATTTGTAAGACATGGGAATTAGCTGTTCATCCTATAAAATTTTACAGCTGTAGGTTGATTAATACTTAAGTTATTAATAATGACCTTAACCTTTGACCTTGTGACCCCAAAATCAATAGGGGTCTTCTACCTTATATGGACAATCATCCTATGAAGTTTGAATATAGTGGGCCAAATGGAACTTACGTTATGCTCCGGAAACTGTTTTTGGTTTTAAGGTAATTGTGACCTTGACCTTTGACCTAGTGACCCCAAAATCAATAGGGGTCTTTTGCCCAATATGGACAATCATCCTATGAAGTTTGAATATTGTGGGCCAAATGGAACTTAAGTTATGCTACGGAAACTATTTTCAGTTTTAAGGATATAGTGACCTTGACCCCAAAATCAATAGGGGTCTTCTACCCAATATGGACAATCATCCTATGAAGTTTGAACATTGTGGGTCGAATGAAACTTAAGTTATGCTCCCGAAACTGTTTTCAGTATCAAGGTAATAGTGACCTTGACCTTGTGACCCCAAAGTCAATAGGGGTCTTCTACCAAATATGGACAATCATCCTATGAAGTTTGATCATTATGGGTCGAATGAAACTTAAGTTATGCCCCGGAAACTGTTTTCAGTTTTAAGGTAAAAGTGACCTTGAACTTTGACCTTTTGACCCCAAAATCAATAGGGGTCTTCTACCTAATATGGACAATCATCCTATGAAATTTGAACATTGTGGGCCAATTGGAACTTAAGTTATGTTCTGGAAACTGTTTTCAGTATCAAGGTAATAGTGACCTTGACCTTTAACCTTGTGACCCCAACTTCAATAGGGGTCTTCTACCCAATATGGACAATCATCCTATGAAGTTTGAACATTGTGGGTCGAATGGAACTTAAGTTATGCTCTGGAAACTGTTTTCAGTTTTAAGGCAATAGTGACCTTGACCTTTTGACCCCAAAATCAATTGGGGTCTTCTACCCAATATGGACAATCATCCTATGAATTTTGAACATTGTGGGCCAAATTGAACTTTAGTTATGCTCCGGAAACCAAATTGCTAACGGACGGACGTACGGATGTTCTTATAACAATAGATGTCTTTGATGTCATTCATTCTGGGGTTATTTTCTGCATTGTGGGGTTAAAAAGAACAAAAGAAATAACAAAAGAAAACCCCATAATGTAGCTCTGGTAAGAACAATTGACCAAACCCCATAATGAAGCTCTGGTTTGTACGGACGGACAGACAGACGAACGCCAGGGGGTATAACATAATATGCCCTTTCGGGCATATAAAAAGGATATATTTGCAGAAAAATATTGTAATCATGTTGAAAATTTGGAGTGGTTTAAAACACATGGTCGTATTAAAAAAAAAATTTAAAAAAATGTAATGCATCAGCTTCTGCGAATGAAGATAATTTCTGACAGAAAAGAGTCCAATTATATAGTAACATAATCTTCTCTATTTTCTACAAGCAAATAAAATTTGCTTTACATATTTCTTCATGAAAAAAAAGCTTTGCCTTTCTCTTCTGTAAAAGATTGGCCTACTTGATTATTTAGGACAACATTGATAGGGGAAATAAAAGTTACACATACTGTTGGAGCAGGTATCGGGGGTTGTGGGCCTTTGTTTAGCTGAAAATAATCGTAATTGAAAATTTACAAGTTAGTAGGACTACATTTGAAAGACAAGACATGAAAACAAAATGGCTTTAGTCAAAAGATGAAAATTTGCCTTTTTAAAAACATTATTTCACATACCATGTCTGGTATTTCAATTTGCAGCTTATGACAGACAAGAGTGAAATTCACTTTTTAAGTCATTTTGAAGCTAGATCCCAAATATATATGATAGTATAATATTTCAAGCATATTACCTTTTAAATACATATAGTTAAAGTATTAATACAGGTATAGTGTATTTTTACGGAAATCACACACACTTTAAATATAAAATGTATAAATAAAATTTTTCAAATATTTCTGTATAATAATATAGTCTAGTTTAGAAAAAATTTAAATAATAAAAAGTGTATCCAAATTTAAAGATCTCTATGGTTTAACAATACTTTCAGCCTTTCTCTGTTTCAGCACAATCTTTTTAAGTGTTTTTATTCTCTGTTAAGCGCAATCTTTGAAGTGTTTCATTTATTAACTTTACCCAATCATTCATCGAAATCTGTACTGCACAGATCTAACAATTACCTTATTCAGCAAATATCTATGAAATCCACGACATATCAATTAAATCATCTATAGAAGACCAGAAGCATCTGACATTTTGTGCAAAACAACCTCATAATACAAAGCTCCTTTAAGACCTTATGCTTTCCCTACTAAAACTATTTCATACCACAAATTTATTATATGTATTACTTCACCAATTAAGTCACCAAACCAATGCTATGATTCCTAGGCTGATATAACATTATGATCTAGAACCCACATATTAATATAAAGATAGATATATTAACCCCTTACTGTGCTTCTAGTGATAATGACTTGTGTATATGTCACCAGTATAGAGCTAGGCCACTGAGCTTGCATATTTATGCAGTCTAACCAGGATCCAAGGTTACAATTTTTTTTTCTAAGCTCCAACTCAAATCTCTAGTATTTGATTGGTCAGAAACCAGCACAGAATATATGGACCAATGAAAATCCTGAGATTCAATACAGAACTCAGAAAAAAGTTTTACAACCTTCAGGTCAATGGCTCAATTTCATTATTTTGATATTAAAATCCCTTTAACTCCAATTCCAAGCATGACAAATACATTATACATAATTATGTAAGCAAAGTAAGGGTATAAAGAATATATTTGATAGCCAGATAAACTTTTGCTAGATTTTACATGTCATACAAACAGCTACATATATATACCTGAAACTGGCTAAATCTTTGACGCTAAATAATATTACAAGAAAAATTTGATTAATATTTTAGTACATTATATTAACCATAATATCAAAAATATAGATACAGACATACACATAAAAATATGCAAAACAGATACTAAAGTGACAATCATGCTTATAGAGAAATAAGTTATTTTTTGACCACTAAACGCTAAATTGTATTAAGTCAATAATGTAAAAGAATTAAGTTACAACAGCTACAATACAAATGATTGATGTATCGAACAACATAAAAAATTAAGTAAAATTCAACATTACACTTCCACCTTTTAAATACTGACTGAATTTTGTAAACAGCAAGTAAGCTCAGATATAACTATGATGATTTGTTTTTTTATTTTTAAGCAAACCTATATTTTGAAATGTTCCAGCTTGCTAATCAATAAGAATTTTTTAACCATTCAGTAAGACATTACACAAGGCTGAAGATGTACTTGGAGATAAAACACCCCTTATATCCATAATTGCATCAGAATTTTCACGAAATGGTAACAGCTAAAAAGTCTATTTGAAATTTCACTCTGCCTGTTGAGTACAAGAATCCACTAGTACTCATGAACCCAAACTACACTTTTGTATCAAATGCTCAGTCATTAGCACTCATAACCAAAAGATTAGAATTAGATTATGAAAATATGCAAGTAGAAAACCTATCACTCTACATTGCTGTATGATATATAATATTGAATATTATTCAGTTTACATCAATTATATATTACATGCTATTATAACATATAATTACATTAAATGAGTATCACAGCCAATGATAAACTTATCTAGCAGTTAAAACAAAAATCCACATAAAAATCTCGTATTATCTAAAATACAGTAGATCTACACTCAAAAGCCACACCATGCTATAAATACTTTTACAACAAAATGTGTGTTGAGAATCAAAAATTTCTTGCCTTTTTCTCTGTTAATATCTAGACACAAAAATTAGGAAAATGTAAAATGGTAATTTCTCAAAGATAAAAAATAATATAAAATAAAAGACTATTTATCAAGGCTATATAATCATAGGTTTTTTGTGTGTCACATACACATACCAGATTATATTTTTTATGTTAATTATAATTCACTCAATACACTTAATACAAACAATTTAAAAATTTTACATCAAGGAGAACAAAACAATCTCAAACAATACCTGATACAGTAAAACTTGTGCATAAAGACCACCCATGTGACTTATATAATACAGTTACCACAGTAGGCAGTCAGATTTATACACATCAAAGCGTAGTAAAAATGATACTTAAATTTCTGACACAATCCCAGTCTTTAAAAGACTAAAATAGAAGGTAGAATCTGTTCAGGTGGGCTTTACAACAGGTTAGCATGATCATCAGAATATAACAGGAAAAAAATCTTAAAAACAATATACTTTGGGGGGAAAAAAAGGATAAAATATTCAAAGGCAGATCGTTCTCACCTCTTCTTTGATGATTTCTACAAAGTTATCTGGAAAGACACCTATTCGACCATTTAATTCCCCTTTCCACCATCCACTATCTTCTAAATCTTTATCCAGAATATTTACAGTCTCTCCTTCAGTCAGCGTAAGTTCATCCTCATTTTCAGCTGCATACGAGTACCGAACAATTGCCTTCTCCATTGCCTTTGTTTCTGTAACACAATAAAAATTTCAACTATAGATAATTTATTACTCTTATATATTCACAATCATGTATGATTCAATCACAATATTAATAGGCTATATATGTTGCATTTCTGTACATGCAGGGTAAATAATTTGCAAAACAGTTTTTTTGTTGGGTTTTACATTCCACTTGCCACTTACACAGGTAACTTTCAGCTTTACTGGTGAAGGAAGACCTCAGGTGCCCCTCCATGCATTATTTCAGGCATGAGCAGGCACCTGATTGAGGAGAACCACTGAGATTCCTTAAGCTAGCTGCTGGATAACTTCCTCACATGAAAGGATCCAAAATCCCTGGTGGGATTCAAACCTACAGCACGTAACAGCAGTGAGTGGCAAGTAATTTGAAACTAATGACCTAAACCACTTGGCAACAGATGCCCATTACATTTTAATAACATTTATCAATATATTGATAGCATCTCAATCAAAAATATCAATTTCAGAACAGAAAAACAAAACCTGTATGAAAATACAAAATATTGAAAATAAAAGCCTGAGCTCATCAAAATCATGATTGAAAGCTTTTATTCACCTATAGATCATAGATTCACATAAAGTTGTTAATTATTTAAGAAGATGGATTTTATATTGTAAGTTTTTTTTCTATATCCAAAGACAGTTATGTGTTGGATAAAATTAAGATCAACCTTTAACATACAGGGTAAGTCTAGCTTAATCAATCAATTAAATATAAACTCAAAAGCAGTACATTAAACAAAATGACTCAAATTTTACCCTGCTGAATTTGTGTACTGGATTTGTCCTGCTTTGAACTGGAATAGTCCAATAATAGTATTAACCAGCCATGAGGTAGACCACAGATGTACAGGCTGGCTGAATGCTTACATGTGGCACTGGCATGTTGTTGTTTTTGTAAAATTCACATCATATTTTAATTTATATGAAATACAGATTTCTATGGGCCACATAGAAGATTGGTTGTATTTTCCTTTTACACTTCATATGAACACTTGTTTAAGAGCAAACTTTTTATTCATCCAAACAACTTCAAGAATGTGATTTGTTGCAATGACAAATCTATATAATTATACAGAATGCAACAAGTGTACATAAAGCCAGGTTAGCATGTACATCTGAGCAGTCAGGCTGGACACAATCCTCCTTGAAAGACTTTCAACAGTTTTTTGTTTAATTCAAAACAATGAGCAGCACAACAAGTCTTGTACATAAATTTAAACAAGGTAATGGAGAAACATTAACTATAACAACAGTAATGGAGAAACATTAACTATAACAACATGCATATAAATTCAAATAATCAATTCTATATTCAAAATAACAACTACAACTTGAAACTGTGAAAAAAACTGTATAAATTCATACAATAACAATTCCAACAAGATAACACTGTAATAAATTCATAATCATAACATTTTCTTAAACAGTGCTTTTACCTTTGTAACTTGTCTGATTGTTTTTTCCCCCAGCGAATTTGGAAATTTCATCTAAATTTTCAACTGGTAATGATTTCACTGACACAACATTTCTGTCTACTTCATTAACTAAACACCTGACAGCTACAGTGTTCATGCATTTCTCAAATACTTTCAGTCATACTCATATGTAACTACGATATTGTGATGAATTGATCATTAACATGCCAGTGCCACCATCGCCTACCAGTATAGAGCCAGGTCAGACAAGCTTGCATATTCAGCATAGTCTTACCAAAGTTTTCTAATGTTTTCTACTTCATTATTTGATATTGAAATCCCTTACGACTAATTATAGACAATTCTGAATGTAAAACAGGAGAAGTCTATTACACAAAATCAGCTGGGTAAGATTTCATACTTTGAACATGTTCTAATGCCACTAGTTTAACAGATAAGGATAAATAATATTCCTAGTGAATTTCTCAAACCATCCATCAAAATTCAGGACAAGATAATTTCTATGTTTCAATTCTATAAAAGCTTGTGGCAAGGATGATTTGTCTGAGTGCAACCAAACTCTGGCCTGCAAAAACTAGCAGGCCGATCAAACTTCCTACTGACTGTCAGTCTCAATTTAAGTATTTTGATACTGATGAAACCCCTAAACAACTCGCAATTATGGACAGCTCTATATTCAAGACAGGTGAAGTCCATTATACAAAAGAAGTGTAAGAATACCAATTAAAGATTGAGTCAATGATTTGAATTTTAGAAAATTCTATGCTTTGAATTAACATCTTATTTAGTATTTTTGTTACATACATTCTTGAAAAAGCTCCTAATAAAAAAATAACAGTGGTGCCAGATAGCAGGACTCTGAACACAATTCAAAAAGTACAAAATAAATCTAACAAACAACTTAGATAATCGGTGTTCTATTCAATGAACTTCTTTTAAATTTAAAAACAATTAAAAGGAGAATTTTGGACGGTATAAATTACCCTATTAACTGTTAAAACATTAAGTTCCTTATTAGATTAGTAATGAATGCATGATAATTATTTTTTTTCTTTCGTACAATAATTTCTTTTTGTTAAAACAAAATTTATTTCCTTATCAACACCCCTAAATTCCGTGACTCAATGACATTTTTTTAGTTTTGTATCTAAAGTTGATTTTATAATCAAAATAACTATCTCCCCATGGCTGATTTAACAAATCAAACTTAAAAAAAAAACCCAAAAAAAACCATTGAATATTTAACCTCACGATATGGAAATCAGACACTTTCTTTTGTTTAAATAATTTTTCTATGTATAAATGTTTTAATAGCCTATGCTTTATGATTATTCACTGAAATAACATTTTCATATATTTAAAATATATATAGTCATGTAAAAACATGAATGATAAAACCTTGAATCTGTTAAAAACCTTACTTGATTTATAGTAAAATCCTTTGTCTTTTTCCATTCAACTTAATGACAAAAAAACCTCAACAAAGTTAATTCAAAGTCAAACAAGAATACTGGACTTTGAGACTAATGTAATAGTATAATGTAGCTATATTTAGACACACATGTACATATGACATCAAAATGACCTTGATATTGTATATACATCATGTAGTGCAAACAGATCTTGTATATATAACAAATTGTTAAAGGATGATGATACAGTATGACTGGGCTATCATGAGTAAAAATTTTCAAATTGATTTATGAGGTTTTAAACCTATTTATACCATTAAATTTGTGTAAATGGACATGTCCTGCTATTTGTAACTGTTCAATATCTCTCCAATAATTGAATTATTGAATGTGCTGGAATTTCTCACAGAGCGCTGTAAAAAGGTCATGAACTGGAAAACATTTTTTTTTAAATAGTTAACAATACAGATTACAATGTCATAATATAAAATCGAGTGGAAAACAATAGACCCTCATGTGCGACTGGACAGAAATGCTGGCTGACCGACTTAATACTAGTATCAAGATAGTATGAAATTATTATCAATAATATCAGTCATAAATCGTCACCTTAAGTGCAGTCCCAACGAGTTAACTCCTTATTTCATTAAATAGCGTTTAACCTGTTATCGCACTAAAGATATGATATTTTTCTTACAATTTAATCAAATTCATAATTTGTGAGATATTTCATGGGATCAGCAAGGAGTATTTATTCAATGGTATAAACATGTTATTGGATAAACCGTTAAACATATTTACTTCAAAGGCCGAACTTAAGTTAGTTTAATCTTTATTTTTATACAATATTGGGTCTGCATTATCAATCAAACAAACACTCTATTCATACATGTATTTTTTGTAACTTCCTGTTGACCAAGTGTTGATAAACTATAACCATGCTCTTGTTTGCATAATGAAAATAAGCAAAAATTGCAAAACTTATAATCATTTAGATTGTTCATTTTCTATTATTTAAATTACTGTTAATAATGGAAAATTTTATACATTAGTGTACATTCCTCAAAAATTTCCAATTGCGACAATAAATAATGCCTTTTTATTATAGAAATTTGATATTGAATTGTAAGAGATACTTTCGGGAAATACTTAATTATAACTTGTATACAATTGTTAATCATGTACATGCCTTTATACATTTGAACAATATGTAATTTGATATGGTGATAAAATATTTAAATGTTTAATGCCTGATAAATAAAGTAATGTATGTTTTGTGTAAACCAGTTTTATAATTATTCTTTTTATTTCACACCATTTTTATTGCTTGAAATGTGGGTAATATCAAATCTAAAATCATAACAATTCTTAGGTTCTTTTTTACTAATGCCTAACTTTGAAATGAAATAAAATCCTCAAATTATCTTTGGCGTATTCTCTAAAATTAACTTTCAGGCCAATTTTTATTATGCTTTCATTCCTTCACTAAACACTAATGTAAGAAGTAATCACACATGACATTATAATAACTTCCACAGCTTGATAGTAAAACAAGAGTTTAGATAATGCAGAATTTCATGTAAAGGTTAAAAAGGTACAAATTTTTGTTATGGGCCTTGGACAGCGACCCTCTATTATGCTCTCAAATAAACGTAGGAAGTTTCAATCCATTCCCTTCAGTAGTTTTGCAGATACAACTTGCATGCGAAAGCTAAACTAAAGTGTGACAACGACACCTGGGTGAGTACAATAGCTCTCTGGTCAAACTAAAAATATTGGAAAACAATTCTAGATTTCAAATATTTATTTAACTACTAAAATTTTACCTTATTTTTGTTTAAAAGGAACATAATCTAATTAGCAACTAACTACAACAACAACTTTAAAACATTAGAAGTTCTTAATCTTTCTAACATTGAAAATTAACAAATAAAGGCGGAAAAAACATTAACAGGCTTATCTCTTAACCTCCAGTCTAATTTACTGTCTGTCATTCATGGACAAAACTTTAATATAATCTTTCATTAACTTAATTTGCAAGAAATTCTTTTTTCTATTTACATTTTCAGTAAATGATTCCTGATACCAAACATCATTTCATTAACAGTATAATATGTTAGAAAACCTCACAATGTCAATCTGGAAATGAATACAACAAAATAACTTCAACAGATCTAAAACTTATCATTTAAAGAATACTGTCTAACTTAACCATAACTTCTAAAAAATTTAATATCTAAAACTATAAAACATCAAAATATCATATTAGTAAGTACTGAAGTACAGTTCATGTTAAATTATAAATGGTTTCAAGTAATTATATATAGGCCTATAGAATTTGTAAGATTTTTAACAACTTTCACAAAAATGTATTATTTTCTTCCATCTGTCATTGTCATAATGATTTTTTATCAAATTGAACTTTAGGTAAAGCTGTATAGCATATTTACTGAGGAGTTCCAATTATTTGTAGCCAGGGTAAAATGAAACTTTCTCTTCAAACTCAGCTGGAAGATGATCAGTGAGAGGGGACTGATGACATTGACCTTCTGTTTCTACTACATTAGCTTTACTTGCCACCATGAATTCCTGTAACCACTTCCCTGAATCCTGCATCCTTGACTGGATATCTTCTACATCATCTGTTACACCTTGGCCTCCTTGTTTTATACCCTGATCACTATTAATGGCATTAGATTCATTCCCAACTGTAAGATCAGTATCAAGACTGGAGCCTCTTGTTCTATTCAGCTCATCATCGCTCAAACTATCCATTTCTTCCAGAAACTTTGACACTTCAAAATCAAAATTGACATCTGGAGACTCAAAAGAAAGGTCAGTACTACAAACATCTTGTTTAGACATAGTTTTATTTTCAATATCTGCAATAGGACTTATCTTGAACAATGGAATATCTTTGTATATTTGGGTTTCCTCCTCTTCATCACTGTAGTCATTCTTCAACTCTCCTACAGTATGGTAATATGCAACTGAGGAACTTGCACAAAAGTAGGATGGCTGCCTTTCATAGACATAGTAGGAATCTACTACTACAGCAGCCTTGCAATCATCAATCTTGTTCCCATCCACATCATATGCTTCATCATAATCTACTGAAGTATTATCTTTGATGGAACAACTAGAGTCATCATCTGATACATTTTGTTCAGGAAATGTGTCTCCCATCTCAGTCTGTGTAGCTGTTTCCACACTTGTGTCAAGTATTGAGCATTCTATTGTCTGGGTTGAGATATTTTTCTCTTGAGGACTTGACTGAGTAGCCTTGTGAATAAGAGACCTGTCAAAGCTTTCTTCTGTAACATTTTCCTCAATATCCACCAATCTGTCTCCACATCCTTTCAATCCATCATTATCAAATCTATTTCCAATCTTCTTTTCTCTCTTATAGAGTTTTGGTGGACTTGGTCCATCTGGAAATCCTGCTGAATTATCTAAGAAGTAATCAGCCTTATGAATTACACATTTCTTGCCAACAATTGTGAGTACTGGGTCATTAAAGATTTCCACACATTCGTCATCACCCTCATCATCACCTTGTATATTTTCACAGAACACATCTTCAGACTCATGAAGAAAACATCTTTTACCAACAACATTTAACACAGAATCATTCTGAATCTCAACTGTATTGTTGAATCCATCATTGACTTGGATACTGGCATCCTGCAAGTGTTTATTGTCCGCAGCAGTAACTGATCCTGTTGAAGTGAAACTTGCAGTCATTAAATCATCAAGAGATCCAAGAGCTTCTTTAAGGAATGCATGCATTTCGGTATCCTCTGTCTCATTGTGTACATACTGTGGGGTGTCAGATAGGTCCAAATCTTTTAAATCATTCATTAAAGCATCTACATCAGGTGTAACATCACAGCCCTCCTCATTTCTACTAAAATCCTGGTCTGTCCCTATTCTACTTTCTATTCTATTCATACTGTCAAACTGTGTTACTTTCTCCTTCTCCATTTGTTCTGAACAGGACTCCACTGCTTTTGACATTGCAGAATACATTTTGTTTCTAGACTCTAACATATCAGAGACATCAGCTTCTCCATTCACTGCATCATCTGTTGTTTTCATGTGCGTGTCTACAGCATTTCTAACTTCAAAATCTTTGAACCCAAGACTAGCCAATATAAGACAATTTCGACTCACTTTTACTGTCTCATCATCATCTTGCATACATTTAACTTCACTTTTATTTTGACATGGTTGCTGTAGTGTGTTCTTTGTGTACTGATCAAAGAAATCTAACATATCCAGTCTTTTTCTAGCCTGTTTTGTTGCATTTTTTGTTTGGCATTTTGTCGGTTTTGACCTATTAGTCAATCTTAAGTAGTCAGGAATAAATTCTTCATCCATTTTCTGAAATCGCACCAACTTTACAGGACTTTCTTTTGTAAAACTGGTGGTTGACTGAGGACAGTAGCTGTTTTTCTTGTTATTTACAATATTATTCAATGAATTATTAAATGAATACAGTTTGTCTTTAAAACAATAAGTGCCATTCTGTGATGGTTTACTATCTAAATTTGAAGTGCTAACTGGCTGTCTGATTAGTAAATCATACTTTTTACAACTCCCTTCTCTTTCACTACCTGACTTCTGATCTTTGTGATGTTGCAGGTCCAAATTTCCTGGGGAGGCAACAATGTCAGTGGTACCTACATTTTTACAAGAGCTTTTATCATCTAGAGCATCATCTAAATTACTTTTAAAGAAAGTTTCTACACTGTTACTGTTGTCTTCAATATATGGTAACTGTACCAATGCATTCCAGTTGGAGTTCAGATTTGAATCAGGATGTCTGTAAAGGTAGTCTGCTATTGCTTGCTCTGTTGTTCTCTTTCTTCGTTTTTTAGCAGGAGACTTATTATCAAGAGACAGTGGACAAGTTGATAAATGTGGGAACTCTGCTTTAAAAGCCTCAATTTTTCCTTTGAACTCTTCCAGGCAGTTTTTTTCTGCAATATCTAGCAGGGATGGTACAGACTCTGAAATTTCACTGCATGTTCTCTTTGGGGATCTTACTTTTGTCAAGCAAACATTTTCAGACTTTGGAGATTCTTCAAAATCTTTACAAAACCAAAATGTTTGCATGTTAGAGCTAAATGGTATTCTGCAATAGCTAGATGAATGTCTTGCAAAATCACTTTCTGGTTCCTTCCTAGATAAAGAGCCATGACTTCTAAACTTCTGGTAAGGTTTTGGGGGTGTTTTAAGAGCATTCCTCCTCCTAAAAAATTGCTTATCTGCCTGAAATGACGAAAATGATTTGTCAATATGTAATCTATTTTCTTTTTGGTACTTGTCTTGAATGTCTTTGTAATTATACTCTTTGCGTAATTTGCTGTGCCACTGGATGCCTTGATCTTTATTCTTTTCAACATTGCAAAAATCCTCACCTTCTGTCATACAAAGAAGTGTACTTGACTCTAAAATCTGCATTGAGTTATCATCAAGATCCTCTTTTGAATTCACTATTCTCACTGAATTTTCATCGACACATACTGCCATAGAGATATCATCGTCAGTCTTGAGATTACCATTCAGATCTGTTACTACGCCTGCTTCGTCAAACTTTGATCCGTTTAATCCCAGAGCAGCATGTCCACCAGCTATGACATCATAAACATAATTATTCACCATCTGATTCACCAAAGGATCTGTCAGATCATTACTATCATTTAACAAATCTTTACCCTCAGTAAAACGTACATCATCTAAACTGATATCTGGCTGATGGCTCAACAAACTCATGGTGTAGGACTCTTCAAGATCTTCTTTCTGAAAGTCTTCAACTTCTATTTTCTTAAAGTGAGGTTTCCCTGACTGAAACAATTCATACTTTTCTGCGATGGATTTAATGAATGGAGAGAGATGACCAGATCTGTTCAAAGAAGCAAAGTATGTCTTTGGAGATTTAGAATGAGTTGCTTTTACATCCTGAACTGTATGTGTATGTGGAATATCTGGAGTTGGTGTATGTGGGATATCTGGAGTAGGTGTATGTTGGATATTTGGAACAGTATGTTTAGGCACTTGAAATGGTTTAGCAACCACAGAAGTAGAACCATTATCATCTGTAACTACACTGAATTTCATAAAATCTGATGCTCCAAGATCTCCTGCTGCATAATTTAAGGCTCTGGCAGCTTTTTCCATGTCACCATACTCCTTAAAACGATAAAAATGGAGAGGTGTTTGGTGAGGTAACTTCTCTGAAGAATCTATTAGTCTCTTCTTTGTGACAAGAACACTGTCTACAGCTCTACAAAAACTTACCCTTTCAGGTGGTGTTAGTTCAGTGTGCTTCCAACAATTCAAAGTCTGTAACTTTTCATTATACTGTCTAGGTTTTGAAGCCTTTATTTCCAGCTCTGGAGGTTCAACGTCATCATGTATTAACGCTGAGAGTATACTTTTGTCATGTATATCTTCATCTTGTTCTTTATCTACTTGGACTTCAGTCAAAATATCATCCTCGTTTTTATCACTTTCATCAAGGCAGTTGTCAAGGTCATCTAATATTGACTTGAGAGATTCATTATAATCACCTGAGCAATTTCCTCCCATACCAACTCTTTCTCTTTTCTCTGAAAAATTCCTGGAGTGATAATTTGACCAGTCTTGAACTCCTGCATCTCTGTTATTATTAAAATCAATATCCTTACTTCCGTCATCAGATACATCTGAATCCTCTTCTGGGTAGGCAAGCTTTATCTCAATGTGCTCATGCCTATCACAACCTAAATTATTATCAGGATTAACATCAACATTTTCAAACTCATATAGGTCTTCTTCAATAGAAGCTTTATAATTATCAGAACTCTTATCAGACATATCTAAGACATATAAATCTTCATTTTCAAAGTATTCAATATCATTATCTAAACAGTCAATGTTTTTAAAAAGCCTTCGATGTTTCTCAACCAGGCTCAGATCTTTCTTGGCTACATGCAATGATGACTGTGATTTTTTGGACTCCTCAGAATTAATTTCTTCTGTTACATCTCTGAAACCTGAAGTGTTAGTAGGACATGCAAAAACAGAAATACTAAGTTATACTAAGCATGAAAATCTGTACATTGTTTGGCTTACTGGACTGCCTGTTTTTCATGAAGGTTAGTATATTTTCCAAAGAAATTATCTTGACAATTAATTCAATAGTCCATTCAAAAACAATGTAAAAATGCAAATGCCATTTATATAATGCAGTATAGAAAAGCTGATCAACAAGTAATACAAGTGCCATGGCAATATATGATTTCTTTGAATCAGACCACTGAAACTTTTTTCCCTTCATAACTTTTATCTAAAACTTAATATCTAATGAAGCAATCAATTTTGTGATCTCAAGTGCAAAAAAAACATATTGTAAATACCTTAAAATGTTCTAAACATAAATATACACAGGTTAATAGTGCACTAGGGTATATAAATAGTGTGGGGAATGGTAAGCACAAAATTAAATACAGATCATTTGTACTTTTAAAGCCTACCTTTGAGTCGTCTTTGCACTGGGTCTTCTCGTTTTTCTGCCTGGAAGAAAGAGGCAAAATAAAAATAACCAAATAACCCTAACAAACTAATTTCAATTTAAATTTTTTGTCATAACAAAAACATACATTTACAGCCACAATCAACATGGATAAGCACCTTTTACAAAAACTTGCACATGTAATTGTAATTAGAAATTTAAAATTTATCTTATTTTACAAAGAACATTTTCAAAGTTTAAAAACACAACTGGGCTATAAAACAAATTAGATCATTAAATTCTTACACCAGACTGACTATAGTTTGTTGTTGTTTCTTTTTTTTCTTTTTTAATTTTAAAACTTTAAAGATCCTGTAACACATTTTTTTCATGGTTTTATTTCATAAATATGATTCTCAAATTAAGATTGTCAATATTGTAAGTTCCCATCGCATTATTTATAAAGATATTACCGAATTTAAAATTGCATGTAAATAAAGGTAGGTAATTAGAAATTTATTTTCTATAAATTCAAAGTCAAATTTCTCAATAAGAAATGAATGCATATAATTTATTGATTAAATCTAATGTGAACAAATATTTGCAGTACACATTTTACATATTCTTTGATGTTTGAAAATTGTTCTATTTGCATAATTAAATACATATATAATTTTTTGCAAGTGTGGTATACACACAGTAACAATATCAATCACAAAACATACAGGATCTTTAATGATAAATGCATTAATAAAATTAAACAAGAACACAACCATGTCATTGTCATATATAATTAAGAAATTAAAAGAATAAGTTATTGCTCATTATCTTTATATGCAAATAAAGTACATTATTCAGTGTGATAAATAAAAATAATTGAAGGCAAAAGGTATAACATAATTTTGATAAAAATATATCAAAAGAATACATATGATCACACATTATAAATATATCAAAGAATACAGTATCATATATGTATGAGGAAAAAACAACTTTTTTGTTTCTTTATAAAAATTCAAAGGAGCAAGCTTACTTTTTCTTTTTATAATTTGACTTCAAAAATAAGAAAATCCACAAGACTAGTATATCAATATGCAAAAACATCAAGATTTCAATGAATTTGTTACTGTAGACCTGAGGTTATACAAATTGCAAATAGATGAATAAAATTTCTTTCATGTATACATATGTAAAATATAGTTTTTCCTGAAAACAGCATTTGAAAACAGCACAGAAAAAATGCTTTATATCATACTCGTATTAAATTTCATAGAAGAATGCCTTGTTACACATATTTTCCATGAGAAAACAAACAAAAAGATTAACAGACATACATAATTATACAATATAGGAGAAATCCCATGCAGAATGCTTATGTTTTTGAGCTAGGAAATCATTAAAATGTCTTTATACCTGGTTGTAGATTGGCCCTGTGTTTTTACAAGTCAAGAACTAACTTCAGATTATTTGTTTTTGTTTGTAGTATTTGAAATTGTACAAGATTTGGTTATAAAAACATACATCACATTTTTTTCATTAGTTTAACACCTTCATTACCCTTTAACCTGAACTTCTCAACAAAGCTTATACCCTTGTATGTGCCATTATACCAAATTAGAATCGAACCAAAGCACAAATGTTTTGTTATTAAGCACAGTGAAATGTGGAACTTGATCATTTAGGTGACACCTATCAAAATGACTATTAAAGATAACCCTAAAAATCAACAAAGACAGGTCAACACATGCACTGACAGATGGACAAACAGCACACTTCCTGTTTGTCTCCCTTGAAAAGTGTTTTCATAAGAATGCTTTACCATCTACTATATTAGACTGAAATCCGCTGAAACAGGAGATAGACTAGAAAGAAATGCAGTATTTACCTCCTAATTGATACACAGAGTCATTTTCTACTGCCTGTAAAGCAAATACACTTATTTCACTGTGTAAATGATTCTTTTTGTAAGACTGACAAAAAATGTTATGTAACTTCTGTATTTACATTAAATGTGTTGAATTTACTTATCTGTGTGAACAGCATGCAGTCAAATCTCATAACAATCAATAAAATAAATTTTCCTTGATGATAAAATTTGTGTTTTAAACAAGAAATATTTAATTCTTATAACCATTTAACTCCAATTTTAGATAAATTTAACAACACAGTCAGCTTACTTTAAAGAACATTGTGTGTTTTCATGTCAATTTAGATACAGCCAATAATCTAACATCTGTTTAACATAGACATACACTAGCTTGCCAAGTATCGATAAAACTAGACTTTTATGTCTTCTAATGTACAGTGCACACACAAGTGATAGACACCTGTCATTACAAGGATTTTTTTCAATGTAACAGATAAATTAAAAACATTACAATCTAAAATTCATAGTTTTTTCTTCTATCAAACAAGTTCTGTTGAACTTAAATTGGCATGAACTAACATGATGAACATTGAGAGTTGTCTTTTCTAAAAATTAATTCGTCACCCAAACTGACAAAAATTTTCATATTGATAATCAACAAAAACTTTCTATTGCAGCCTGAAGAATATGTAGTTAGATTTTACTTGTACCCTCAAGTGGAGTGAAATACTATTTACACTTTATAAATAAGATATATTTCTTACAGCTCATTACAATATTTCACTTATTGATTCTTAGATTTAAACAACCATTACTGTGTCACAACTACGATTCAACATATAACACCAGTACTGGTGAGTTAAGGAAGCTGTCTCAATCATGACTTGAATTATTTTCATGAGACAACTTTACAAACAAGAAAAGATAAATATGTATAAACTAACCTACAAGCAGTCTTACAACTAAGGACTAAATTTTACAAGCAAGCCAGACTAGTATCGGTAACATTAAACAATTTTTCGCTGTAAATTATAATTTCAGAAGCCTGAAGGAAAGTCCACTAGTTTTACGCTAACACGCTAATTTCAACCTCTGTACACCGTTTGTTGTTTTTCATTATCAATTTAAATAGGTTGCTTTTCAATACTTTTTTTATATCTTAAGTGTCCTTATTCATAAACAGTACAGCTAAACAACAAAGTCATATTGATTGTTCAGGTGTGCTTTCATAAAACAGTATAATAAACAAAAAAAATACTGATAATTATTTTTATCATTTTTTTTTACCTTTGGTGGCTCTAGAGGTTTATCACCAGGTTTCTTGCCTGCTGTACTTCTCAACTTGATAGGACCATCCCCAAATATATTTCCTAGACCAACACCCTGTATTTTTTTCCCTTTGATCACATGCTCCTCAGTATTTTCTGTAACAAAAGTTCAATTTTTCCATAAATTTAGTTATGTATTTCCAATTAAAAAAAATCAAGCTTGATCACATGTTACTCAGTATTTGCTGAAGAAAAACATACTAACATCATTTTCACTTGAACTTTATGTAAAAAATAAAGATAAAAGGCATGTTTTACCAAAATTTCTCTCAAAAGATTTTTATTACTAACTTTATCAGGCATTAAATGAGAGGCCATCTTCCAAGTGAAAAGCAACCTTCCCTAGGCTTTCTGTAGCTGAATTAAAATTTAAATAATCTTTTTTCACATAAAAGCCTTTTTCTGGTTTTCCAGGACAAGAAAGTAAAAGACAAATTATTTTTAAGATGAACAGTACTAAACATTCAGCCACTTTTCTTTCATTTGATTTTCTCTTTTTCAGATATAATCAATGTCTTTGAAAACATTAAATGAGCCACGTCACGACAAAACCAACATAATGGGTTTGCGACCAGCATGGATCCAGACCAGCCTGCGCATTCTGATCAGGATCCATGCTGTTCGCTTACAAACCCTATAACAAGTTGAGAAACTGATAGCGAACAGCATGGTTTTGTCGTGACGCGGCTCAAATTATCTTTTATAATATAAAATTCTCAGGTTTGTCATTCAGAGGCCACTGTAGGCCAAAATAACTGTCTAAAATGCACTTTTGGCCACCTCAAAACTTAGAAAACTCTCTTACTTGACAATGCAACAAAACCAGAAATGACAGACTCAAATTTGAAACAAACCATCTTTGAAAACTTTTAATGATAACCCTTAAATTTTGCTCTAACTTTGAAGCAATAGCTTTAATTACAGAGACATGTTCATGTAGATAGAATTACATGTTTAAATGCCACTCCTGCAGACAGTATGTTTCTACAGTAGGTCTCTAAGGTATTTGATCAATATTGTGTTTCTGGAACCACTTCAATAACAACTAATTAAGGCCATGCCTAAATAATTACTACATTATCATCCAAACTATTTGTTATTTGGTACCAAGAAATGTCTGTGGGATGATACCTAATACATTTTTTGTTTCCTGTATAAAAATGACATTGTGAAAAGGATGCACAAAGTGAACAGAAATTTGAAGACTTGAGATAAAATTAGAATGAAAGAATAATTATTGGTGGCAATGAAAACATACCTAAGCAAAGCATAAAAGATAGATGGCATTAATTAATAATAAGCCAAATTGATAGAGGATAAACGAATAATAACTGAAATTATAGACTTATACAGAACTTGAGTTAAGGTCTCTATCAATTGCAATAGAGGAAACCACAGAACTTATTAGTAAATCTATCAATCATGTATACAGATCAACTACTAGAAATGTATACAAGAGCCATATATATTTTGATGGTAAAATCAACTTTATATGTGTTGAAATTGGATTGCTCATTAATTAGTTTAGTGCCAGTCTGTCATTGTATTTTAGTCTTGTATTAGCGAAACTATTCAACAACTAACTTTTCTATATACTCTTACACAGATAGCAACAGTAAATTTATAACTGCCATGTTTTAGGAGTTTTGTTACTTCCTACTTGGCCTGAATCGGAATAGATGGATAATCCAATTTGACATGTTAACCTTATTTGTAATTTTAATCTTATATATGACAAATACAAATATCAACATTTCAGCACTCACCAAATTTGTCTGCATTTTCAGGAGATGGTGATTCTCCAGCTTCATCTACAATTTCAACAAAGTTGGATGGAAACATACCCTGTTTACCATTCAATATTCCTTCCCACCAGCCTTCCTCCTCCTGGCAACATAAAATATGTAGGTAAAAGTATATATCATCAAAACATTCTCTACAAGTCAAAAGCATGGTGCAAACTGGTTGTAACCAAGCACCAATTACTTGCATGTATTTCAAAAATAAAAGTTCATAATAACTTATCACACATTTGCTTTGACAACTGTTCTATAAAACTTGCCTGGTAATTATTTTGTTATTAGGTAAGAAACCTGTGAAAAAAAAGCAAGCACACTTATTTGAATCTTTCTCGTGCTTATTCTCACTTCATCAGTCTTTTAATTATTACATATATATATATATATATATATATATATATATATATATATATATATATATATATATATATAGATAGATAAAATTATAATGTTAAAGAAATAACAAACTCTATGTAAATTCTATATTCTATACTCTATATATATATCCTAATTTGGGGACATAATAGATTTTATTCTAAATTTCAATTTCAAATACATTAATCAGGGTTTTACGGGACGCAGAATCTGCGTCCCTATATGCATAAATTTTGACATGTACGCATATAAGTTATCCACTTGCGTCCAAGTGTACGCACAAAAACAATAGATATTATTGTTTCTGACCAGACATGATTTTATCTCTTCCTTCTTGAAGCTCACAAAATTCCAGTTAAAATCTAATACAGAGAGCAGAAAATGCTTGCATTTGTTTATTTTGGAAGTTAACATAACTGAAATCTACTGCGCATGCTATTGGCAAGTGCCCGTCGCAGAAACTGATGACATTTACAGTGCAAGCTACAGTAACTGATGACGTTTACCGTAAAATCTATTTTAGGTAGCTGTTTTTGGTTTTTCTGTGGCTATATTTAGAAGGACTATTTATTACAGGCAATAACTATTGGTTAGCGTATCCAATGTCAATCTACCGGTTCGGCACAGGAACAGGCGATAATAAAAAAGGCAGTGTTTTTTGCAAACTTATTTTTATAGTGTTATAGAAATTAAGTCACTGGGTATGTAATTATCGGTGGTGTTATAAATATAATGGTTTCGGCGAACTAAACTTATGAGGAGGTGCAAACGCGGTTTCGTCAGCCTTGTGTTATATGATATTTAAAAAAAAAAAAAAAAAAAAAAAAAAAAAAATTTATTATTATTAATTATGAGAATTTTTGTATCACATGTGCAGATCCATATTATATGTGTAATTCATTGTATATTGCTGTATTTATATTCATGAAAGATTCTGTATTTATTGGACAAAGTTTTTATTCCCGCGTTAACGTCACGTTCTGTTTAGCGTATAGTTAAACGGACGTTGCATCATTTGTCATTTGTTATTTTATAAACGTCAATTTTTTCTGAAGAAGACTAAACGTCGAAAGCTTAAGAAAAGCGTTTGTTTTTATTGAACTGATTATATGATATTTTTTAAAAATACAACATCTTTAGCTGACTGGTCTGTAAAGACATCTATTGTGAGCTAAAATATTTACAAATAAATCAGTACAATTTTCAGTCTGTTGGTGTAATCACCTTATCAATAACAATATATGCTACTAAAACTTGAAATTCCAGCCACTCAAAGACTAAGCCTTGGAAGTAGCACATGATATTTTTGTTAAGGGGCTATAAAAAAAACCCTAGTGATAACAGATATTGAAATCATATACTTCTTATGAAAACAGTACAATATACATACATGCATATTTCTTACAGGGTAAATAATGATTTTAAGCAAAATTGAGTGGTCTTCATAGTCTTTTTAGTGAATATAATTTTGGACCCCTAAAATTTAGGCCTGGACCCCTACTTTTCTAGGCTGCGCATCCACTGGACCCCGAAAATTTCAAAAGAGATGTAAAACCCTGCATTAATTGAACAGTCAATAGGTAATACCCGTAACTTCATATTTTGTTTTCCAAGAACATTAAAGCTGTCTATGTTAACAGTTATATTGGTAAAGCATCTGGGTAAAGTCAAAAATGAGATTTTCAGATTAATTTAACTACTTTACTTGTCAATGTTCACTATGTTTCACCAGTTTATTTAGCAGGAAATAAAATGTCAAATTTAGTCAAGATTTCAATTGCTGATAAAATTGATGGGGGGGCGGGGGATCTTTTTACTGCTGAAGTAGGGAAGAGTGATAATTTTTTTAAAGAATGTTGGATTTTATTAAAAAGAATGAACTAAAGCCTATTAACATAACCTTTTGGCTACTGATTTCAAGGACTTTCCTATATAAGTCAAGTCATTATTAACATTAAATACACTTTTCAGAGGCACATTATATCCTGTATACATAAGGAAACAATTTTGCAACAGGTGAATGCAATTAAATGACACATGTTCCAATTAAACATCAATTGATGTATAATTTGTTTAAAATAGCTTGCAAAACCCAAAACAAGTATGATAATTTCATTCACCACACAGGAACTCACACCTGGCTTGAATTGCTATTATCAGTGTATTCTGAAGACTTGTATGACTGATAAGTTGTTATAAGCCTACATGCCCACAAACTTTCTGCCATCAGTCTTTCTTTAGGGATTCTGTTATTTTTTTTGACATAACTGTTAAAAGCCATGGTATCCTTACTATTAATATTATAAGTATTAACACTAACAGTGGGTGGGTTACAGGGTTATAGAAGCATGATAAGCTGACACTTAACTGCACTTATAGAAGAACTTTTTGAAATACGTTTATTGAAATCTTTGACTGTCTTTGTTTAGCAACCCAATTTCAATTTTGTGTTTTGCTTTTCACGTATGTGTATATTTTATCAATGTCAGTAGTTTGTTATGTGTCCTGCATAAGCATTTTGTTTGCTTGACATCATGTCTAACCAGGGTTTGAAGAATCTTATATTTAGTCACTTACATGAAAACATATATTTGTATGTTCTACTCAAAATTTTAGAAATCAATCTTGAACTGAACACTATAACATTTACTGCAAAAGTATGGGTTAAACTTATTCTCCCATAATAATTACCTGTTGGCTTCCTTTATTATCTACCCAAGTTATCACAAAAGCCTTTTGTTTAATTTTAATGGCAGATTTTTAATATCAATTTACACTTCAAATTTTCCGACTTTTTCAACAATCTTTTTCAAATTCAAAGAGTTCTCAAGAACCTTTCGTCTGTTTCAAATTCAAGGAATTATAAAAAAGTTGCATCAAATTTATGAAGTTTTCAAAGTCTGTTTGAACCATGTTAAAATTTAGTTTTCAAGGAAAAATTTCCAACTGTCTCAAAGGTAATAATCAATTTATCAATGAGATCCTGTTTAACAATTTTACCTGTTTAATAACATCTAAAACATCTCCAACTTCTAGTTTAAGTTCATCATCATTTTCAGGCTCATAAGAATAGACTACTTTTGCTTTCTTTTTCTTCGCTGGAGGTTCTGCTAAAACATAAACAAACCATACAGTATGTTAAAACCAAAAATTTATTTGTTTTTAAAAAATCATGTTCCTCTGCATTATTCTGTGGACATTCTCATTTTGTCTGCTAAGTTCACAGACAGTGCTATGATGCATGTCAAGTGGTTCTCATGTTGCTTAAGTAAAATTTTAAACTAGTCCTCAGGCTCATGTTGCCTAAATAAGTTTTTGCTGAGCTTACCTTTTAAAATGGTCCTAATGTTGCCTAAATAATTCATTCCTATGTTACCATATATATTTTGGCATGTCCTTTATTCATGTTCATGCAACTGATCTATTTTTTAGCTTTGTCAGCATTAACAACATTCAATTATACAGACAAAATTAACACACAAGGCTTGACAAAGTGGTGAATATTGTGCAACAAGAATATTGACATCAAACAACAAGCAGTTTTTGTATGGTGAGATATTTTTCCCTAACTATTTTATAGATCATAATTGCAAGTATATTTAATGGATCTCTCAAGTCACATCAATTCTGCCCAAGCTAATAGCGATACTTCTTAGTACTTTGAGGGCAACCTTATTTACCACTTTATTCATAATTGCAGTTATTGGGACAAGCACATTGGTTGAATCAATGACCTTTAGAGCTTAGGAAGGAAATAGAATTTATCCAATGAAATACAGTCGAGACTGCCTTAGCGACCCCCTGATTTCAATAACTCCCTGTCTTATCCAACATTGTTTCAGTACTCCAAACGTATTTTCCTATATTAATGGTCTGAATTAAATGACTCCCTGTCATATGTGACAAGCGACCCTCAATTACACAGTTAACATGTATACAGGTATCGAGTGACATAGCGTCTGTTCCCTACTGCCAAATATGGTAAGCATGATGCAATCGATGTGTGTAATGTACATAATGACCTGAGTAAACTGGATTAAGACTTGTGTCAGATTTTTTTTTAAATTATAGAGTGCGAACGGAAGATTTTTTTTATGCAGCATTTTTTTAATTCAATTTTCGATGGCTGCATAATTAATACGGAAAAAATATTGATACCAAACCAGAAAAAGCTTTGGATATGGATATGTTTAACTTTTACAAGTATGATATTTATTTCAATGATTTGAATGCATCAAATTCCAGTTTATTTTATACCATAAAGATTCAATTTAAATCTTAATACAAAAAAATAAAATTAAATTGTATATGATATACATGCTAATATATTTGTTTCACATGGATTCTTATTTTGTTTACATATACCTATGTTTATTTGCAATTGGTTAGATATTATTCCTTCACACAGTAATGTATGTAAAGTCACAATGGTATATAGACAGATAGATAGTATTTAAATTTAATTTTCTTTGAGACTGTATTTAGAGACTCCCTGTCATATGTGACCTTTTTCTGAAGATCCCTTGGAAAGTCACATATGACAGTTTCGACTGTAGCAACAAATACCATTATTACCTTTTCTCCTCATCATAGGTGGAGCACCTTCATGTACCTGGCCTTTAAGCTTGTTAGCCAGGTCTTTCACTGACTGTCTCTTTGATGCTTGCACATCTTTTTTCTTTCCTTCATCCTTCTTTGCATCTTTATCTTTAATAACCTGACAATTCCAAAAAAAAATTGCTGATAAAATATAAATAATTCAATATATATCAAAACATACAAAGCACAAGATTCTCAAATATATCTTTCTGACATTTATTGCTAACATACAGATTTAAAGGTACTTAAAGAATTACAAATTTATATAATACTTAAGTATGTGTTGTTTTTTTTACCTTGACAAAATTGTCAGGAAACATTCCTTTCTTGCCATTAAGCTCTCCCTCCCACCAGCCTCCCTCCGATATGGTAACATTCTTGATAATGTCCCCAACTTTTATTGACAGCTCATCGGACTGTTCAGCCTCATAATTGTATTCCACTTCCACCTCTGAAAAATTACAATACAACAAATTGACAGAACTTTATTTATACTCAAAATAATTAAATGACATGAAACATGGAATCTCAACTTACAAGAAAACACATAAATAATTTGACGCTCAATTACTGAGTAATAAAACTTTTGGGGTATAGCCTAGCTTATAAATTTAAAAATTGGTAGCGAGATAACAGGACATGCTTTCTTAGACAATGATATACACTATTTCAAGTAGAATCTAATGTAAAGATTTGACATTTAGTACTCCCTGCTGGTACTGCATTGCTGCCGATATCTTGGTAATCTCAACATGCACTGAATTGTTTAAGCCAGGGCTCCAGATAAGATGCGTATACGCGTAAATTACGCATGGAAATTACATGTTACGCATTCAAAACAAAATTTAAGCGTATGAAAACGCACACAAAATTCAGGTTACGCATTGAGCAACATTTCTTTCGCGTAAAGGTAACCGAAAGTAAACTCGGTGATTATCATCAGCGTCACAGGTAACTTCCTGTAGTTCCGACCATCATCGGTTGTTATCGTATGTATAGTATGGTGGTGGAATTAACTTCGTATGAATACTTTGCAGTGTCTAACGGTAACTTCCTGTAGTTCCGCCTATCATCGGTTGTTATCGTATGTATAGTAAGGTGGTGGAATTAATGCAATTTCATAAACATCCGGTACAATGTCGCTGTCAAAAGTTAAAATGATTGACTCGTATTTTCAGCCAAAACTAATCGACCCAAAAGTAATTGTGAAGGTTATAATTAATGAAATAATCAGCACTGCCTTGTATGAGCAACAGAAACATGCCTCAGGTTCAAATAAAACGTATGCCGTTTGGAAATGCAAGATTATAAACCAAGGGAGTCCAAAAAGCAAAAGAAATGACTTTGACATATCTTGTATTGCAAGTATAATAATGCAATAAACATGGAAGCATAATAAATGTTTTATTCTTTTACATACATTTTAAGGAGTAAAAATACTCCTGCTAAATTTCAGATTTCAAGTTTTACTCATTCACAAAAAAATCAATGAGTAAATACTCATTGCCCTAAAAAATTATCTGGAGCCCTGTTTAAGCAGAGTTTTGTTTTTTATCTGAGGTGGCCAAGGGTCAATGGGGATATTTTAATCTACAGACTGAAAATATAACCAATTTTAACAGCATTTCATCTGATGATATGCATCACCAATCTGTTAATAATGAAAACTCTGCATAAGTAGTACCACCTGTAAACATGGCAGACTGAATTAAAGACGTTTTCGGTAGTTTTCTGTGCGCATCGTTATTCGCATCCAAGAAAGATAATCACGGATTAATTACTCTTCAAATGAAGGTAAAGTTGAATAGTATTCGGATAAGTGTTTAAATTTCGGCTATAAGCAAATAATGAGTAAATAATACAGAATAGATATTTATAAATGTTCAAAAGGAGATTGGTTCAAAAGAATAAGAATGTCGTTTAGACAACATCACATAAAGTATTCCTCCAAGCATTAGTACGACAGCATTGATGATAATTCTGCGCGCGTTACCCCACCAGTGACAAAAGTGCGTCGCGACTTGATTACTGGCAGACAACTGAAATGATATATTTTAAAAGTGTTGAATAAAAAAAACAAAATTAATATCCAAGAAATGTTCAGAATTTCATTATTTTCTTTGTAAATTTCTGAATACTTGCTTACTGTTCGGGTATGTTAGTCGAGTGAAAAAATAATATGGCCCTAGATATGTTTTAAAAAAAAGTATTCAGTATCATTTACTTAATATAACATCAAAAGAAAAAGAAATTCGTATTACAACATGTTTTATATTTGACAATACATTTAGTATAACACTGATATTTCTTAAGAAAGCGTGGTAATTTTGACAGTTGGCATATGCGGTAACCATGGAACCTGCCCGTTTATAAAAAACTAACACTTCAACATATATATTTTATTTCTATTTTTGAATCCACCATCAAATGTTACTTGATATATCAATAATGTAGAAAATTCTATAAAAGAAATTTCTTATAGCTTTAATTTTTTACAGAAAATTTTCATGTTTATTTTTCTCATTTTTTGTTTAGTTAAAAAGCATGAAAACTCATTTTTTAAAGAAATATGTCCAAATTATCGTTTGTTTTTATACAGAACCCTAAGAAAAGCAAGCTTTGTATAAAATTATGTTTATTGTGAGTGTAATAAGCTATTTTATACATTATTATAATACAGTTTGGATATTTTGACAATTTTGAGATATACGGTTACCATGGAAACTGCCATTTTTCAAAAAATACAACACGCCAACATATATTTTTCTTTTTCTTTTTGAATTTGTCATTAAATTTTACACAATATACAAAAAAATTAGAAAATTCTATGAAACACTTTTTTCAATATCTCTAATTATTCTTAGAATTCATGTTCATTTTTCTCATTTTTTGTTCGGTTAAGGAACATGGAAAACTCATTTTTTGAAGAAATATGTTCAGATTATCATTTGTTTCATACAGAATCATTAGATAAGGTTATCTTTGCATAAAACAATGCCCGTTGTGTGTTTTAAGCTATCTTATACATTTTCTATTCGTTATAACACAGTTAGGCTATTTTGACAGTTTTTAGATATACGGTTACCATGGAAACTGTCATTTTACAAGAAATCCAACACGTCAACATATATTTTTCTTTTTATTTTTACATTCGTCATTAAATTTTACTCATCATACAAAAAATTTAGAAAATTCTATAAAAGGATTATTTTTTCATAAAACTGTAGAAAATGTCTTTAAATCTTATTGTCTAGGATTATTGACTTAATCTTTGATTGATACATACTTTTAAGTAAAGATGCAACAATTTATTATATTTATATATGTCAATTAATGTAAACGACTTTCAATGTTATAAATTTATGAAAATATAATACCATGGCACTCAAGGGATCCACCCTGGTTCCAATTCTTATTTTATGGAGATTCAAAAAGGGAAATAAATAATTTCCATAAATTAACAAGTAATCTCATCATTTAGTTTTTATCTAAATTGTTACCTTTTTTAACTTCTGATTCATTGCCATTAACATTTGAGGATATTCATCCACTGTTTGTTACCCTAACCATTTCCACAAATACAATTCTGGTCATTGACCATCAACCAGACACTTTTTGTGTATCTTCCCATACAGATTTCACAACTTTTAAGCCAGATATCAGGGCTCATCCGGAAGGGCGATTCAGGCGAAAACTTCGCTGTGTATATTTCCATTCCGCTCTCCCAATTGATCAAAGAGAAGTCAACATCGCCAATAAAATCTTAATTCCCAAAGAGTAATTACTTGGCGATGTAAAGAGCAGAGATTGTATCTGCCCATATGACGACTGCTAATTATTAGGGATGTGCGGTATTACCGGTATACCGCGGTTTCGTTCAGACGCGGTACGTACCGGTACGACCCCTAGGAATACCGGTTTTTTAATATATATAATTTTACATAATATTTTTGTAAGATTCGGACGTTATTTACCCTGTAATCTGTGTTTCAACTTTCAACCTAAATTAAAGTGGAATTCCAAGTCTATTTTTAGAGCAGCAGTAAATGCACAGTATAATACTCTAACGAATAATTAGTCGCGGAAAGGTCGGATCGTTTCCCGGTTGCTTTTCATATTTATTATGTAGTGTAAATACATTTCATCCGCCGACATTTTTATAATTTCTATATATCATTCTTCATTTAAATGCATTAAAAGGGGACACCCATGTTAGTGCTCAGTCTAAGGCTAGTAAACATGTTGACGTATTGATGAGTGGCGACAATAACAAAACGTAAAGCATTTAGACATAGCCCAACTTGTAAACAGCTCATACCGTCATGGATGAATTCACCACGGTCAAAAATCCAAAGGGGAAATCGGATATTTGGAGGCATTTTGTTAAATATTATCAAGACAATAAGGTTATTTTCTTCTTTCTTTTATTTATTATTTTCCAGTCAGGTAGACAGATGTTAGTTGAAAGAAATAAAGATATTAATCTGTTTTTCTAAAATGTATTGTGTTTTATCAAAATGTTTAAACATTCTTATGGCAGTTGGTCTTAGTTTGCATAAGTTAAACATTAAAAAGTGTCTTCATAATACCGTGGTACATACCGCGGTACACAGGTGAAATACCGCGATATACCGCGGTACAAAAAAATTGGTGGTACCCATCCCTACTAATTATCATAAACCAATCAGAGCGTCGCTTTATACTACCCTTCTACCTGTATGCAAAGCGATAGACCGCCTACTCTAAACAGTAAATAATGAGAGCATCGGCCCGTTTCGGGTACATAATTGTGTGACAGTTTTGCCAGTTTAATACAGGATTTGGCGATAATTATAGACTGTTTTTTCCCGATCATCTAAACACGTGCAAATCTTCCCTAATTGATATACACGCGGTGTTTAACCTGAGTAAAGGCGATGTGCAATGGGTTTTTCACGGTTATCACAAAACTGTTAGTCAATTAAATATAATCAATTTCATTAATGATCAGCGACCGGATTAAAAAACTTAATCATAGTTTTGAATGATTTCAGTCCGTTAACATCAATTAAAAATTGTTATGTCGCTCATGTCATGGCTACAGGCCGAAATGCCCAAACCTAGCAGTAAAAGAAAGTTACTGATTCTGATACACCTACGCAGCCAATTCGCAAAAATCTTACGATTGGTATGTTATAGACAGTGTGAGTGTTTGACATGTTGTTATCTTTGTAGAAATGCCAAATTTGACACAGCTTACGCACGTGGGCACGACATCCCAGAAAAAACTAGGAATCATGATCAGCATGCTACATATCGGTCGTATATCATGTGTACATGTATGAAAATTTGTTAGGAAAGAAGTGTTCTTATTGTTTCAATGTATATATATTTGTTTTAATGTCATAAATATGACGCTCAGTTTAAGATTTATCAATATTGAAAATTTCAAAAAGCATTATTTATAAAGATATTAAGAGTTTAACATTTCATGAAAATAAAGGGAGGTAATTAGAAATTTATTTTCTATCATTTCTCGGTCAAATTTTTCAATAAGAAATGAATGTATTTATATGATTTTAGTGATCAAATATAATGTGCACAAATGTTTGCAGTACATATTTTACATATTCTTCGATGTTTGAAAATTGTTTTATAAGCATCATTATATGCCTATAAATGTGACATTACAACTTACAAGATCATAAAAGAAATTTATGTAATCAGAACAGCTGGGATAAACAGATCTTATTAATCAATATCCAATGTAACTTTATCTTCTATTAAAAGTGAAGAAAGTAAAAATATAAAATTAATCTGGGACATAAGATAACTCTTATGTCCCAGAATTAATTTATTCATCATATTTTTTTACACATTATTATCAATAAATCTATATGAAAATATATAAATAAATATTTAGAGAAAGCTTATAAATAGCTGATAAATAGATTAATTGTGTTTATATTATAGTTAAAGGATGTTAATGCATACACATTGGGTTGTTTCCCTTCTCCCTATTTTTGCGAGGAAGTCACTTCTCCCTAAAATTTCCCCCCAGGATGAGCCCTGTATTGTTACATTTTATTTTTTCCTTTCTTTCATTTGGCTGAAATTTTGCAACTTGCAGAAAGTCAAGATCTTTCACATCTGGTCCGACTAATTTTATCAATTGTTTAACTACGTCCAAGTGATCTTTAGACCCTTGATGACGGACCAATGTACTATTCTGGAAGTTCAAACATCCATTTTCCGAGGCAAATGGATTACATTTTTTGGTTGAGACGCAATGGTTGCATTTCATACCCGTGGTCTTCTTGTTTTGGACGAGCCACGGGTAAGTACTTAGCCACTTTTCATTAAAACTAGTAACGTGATTTCTTTGGATGAGCAGCTGACATGTTATACGATTTATTTCATAGCAACGCATAGACTGGGACGCTTTTTTAAGGTTGACTAAATTCTAGTGTGCGCCGTTTTATTTCGTATTTAACTGTAATTAATTGAAAGAAAGATAACTCTGCTGTATTCAATATTAGAACCCATCTACCAAATTACGTCATTTCCTTTAAAAAAGCGGAAGGAATTTCCAAATGACATTTACGGAGGAAAATTTAATTTGCGTCCCTGTGGACGCAGACTTAGAGTAATTGAGGGTCCTAGGTTACTATTTTTGCGTCAAGGACGCAGGAAATGTGCGTCAATAGAAACCCTGCATATCAGATTGTTTCCTTTCATAAAGAACATCTATCCGAGTGTCCGAACTTAGTGACATCAACAGAAATGATGCCGACTCTTGGACAGGAACAATTATATTTTGCGAAATCTTAACAAAGTTAACAATCTTAACAAACGTCCTGTGAACTTTGCCTTTGCCTTGTTGATCTTTATTCTTGTTTTTTTTACTGTAGTTTTAGGAATTCAAGAGATCGCCAAAATTGGCTATATCCTGGAATAGACCCTGGGGTCTAATTCATGCACATTTTTAAGTGTCATTCCGTTTTCTTTAGTTTATTATATCCTTAAATCCCCCTCCTACAGATGGTAAATAATCCAGGAGATTATCTAAAAATTCTTCTTTGGGTTTCAAAAACAGGGGGTTTAAATTTGCCCTTTAAAGGAGAAAAGAATTTGGGGCTTTTCTTTCTATTTAAAACCCTAAAAAAAATTTTAAAAATCGACAAATTTTTCACCCAAAAATAAATTCATGCAATAAAAATTTTCACTGAAAAAAAAAAAAGTGTAAACCAGCAAAATTTTGCATTTTCTGCATTTTGCTTTCAAACGATTTAAATATATAATTCAAATGACACAAATGTTGGAAATCATTCTTAAGAACGAAAGTATGAGTTATTTACCCATGTTGAGGCCAAGAAGTTCTTGATTTCATGAAAAATGTCAGTAAAAAATTTTTGCAGCTTCCTCCACCACAATATGGCGGATAATCACGTGACCAATATTCGGACATCAGCGTTCCCATTGACGCGGAGTAGCGTTCGAAATGACACGGAGTAAAAGGAACACTCGCAGATTTTTACGGAGTCGATTTTTGATATTGCCATTATTTCCTTTTCTATGTTTTACAGACTAAAGTGATTAGGCATTATCATGATCAAAATCTACTTTTGATGTTTGCATAGATCTTAGGTTTACTTGACCTGAGATTTATATTACAGAATATTAGATCTAAATATAGAGAGTGGTTCGATTTCAAGAAGTTTAGATCTACACAATAGATCTAGACTTATAAATTTATTCTAGATTTATATGTTATCACCACGGACCTAATTGACATGTGATGGATAGAAGCTAAATTTACTATTTTTCAATGGATTTATCTATAGAGGTTTTCAAAAAATATAGATAAATATTTTCAAACATCTAAATTCTACATGTATATATATCTAGACAGGGAAAGTCACATTTTGTGATAAACCAAACATTTGATAAATATCTTTTGTAATTTTGCCCTTCTATTGGCTAAATAGTTGATACACGGGAAAATAGTTCACAAAGTCAATGAATGTGAGACATATTTGTTGTTAAATGGCAAATATTTAGCCAATAATTAAATACCTATAGTAATTATATAATCAAACACATTTTTCCAAGAGGGATCTGAAAGATACAAAAATGGTGTTGAAAGAAAAAGAAAGAAAAACGTTGCCACTTTTGGGGTTTGAACCTACGTCCATCAGTTTCAATGTAGTTGACAGTTGACAGCAGTTCTAGCCTATTTGAATTGTCTTCAAATAAAGCGGAGGTAATGCATTAGCGGTTGGGGGTGTGTCATACCTTAACCAAGAAAAGTTCCTACTATAAACGTTAGATCTGCTAGACATATGTACAATCAGCACATGCATCTCCATTTCTGTCGTTGACATTCTTCCAAAGACACATTAATAAATGCCCCGAATTTTCAAAAACCCTTCATTTCCCACTAACAACAGTATAACGATCATAAAAGTTAGCTTTATCTATGTTAATTTAAGAATTAAAAGTTGATATGGAACCAATATAGAATCTTGAATTCTAAGACCAGTCCTGTAGATTTAAAAGGAAAAGCCGTTTACCGACACTTTGGAAAAAGCTGTGATTCAACTTTTTTGCTCCTTTTTTTTATAAATATTTTAATAATACAATGTTACAAATATGCACAAAAAGAGCCAAAAATGTGTTTAAATTAGATTTGAATTTAACTTACAACAACATTTTAAAACGAGAAATTAAGGTTTAGAAGTTAAAATGATGTAGCTTGACATGGTATTTCTTCATTGTAGTAATGATAGATACATGTATACGAATCTTAAATTTTCATCTTTTAGACCAGTATATGTTTTGAAACTATGCTTTGGGTTTAAAAAGAAAACAAAATTACTTATTTCTAGTAATGAGTGCACAGCTCATATCTTAATTATTGAAAATATTGGAAAAATTTAGATATGCATCATTTTAATTTTTATAACAACTATAATTTACTTTGTATTTAAAGAAAGATAATAATGTAAAAAACTGTAGATTTAGTTTTAAAATATAAATATTCTGTCACTGAATTGATAATTATGAGTTTGGAAATTATGTTTCTTTAACTGCCTTGCTATAGATTTTAACAAAGCGTACTAAATAAATTGATAAGAAATAACTGCCTGTCAATAATTAAATATTATTTGGGTAAGATACCACTTAAATAAACTTCGGTGGAAAAATATTTTCTAATGCTATAATTCTCCGGGTAATTCAATCAGTTTTCATATTTTCTCTACATCATTTTCAACAAATTATCGGAATATACCAGTAAATTATTTTTTGAAGAAATCACATAGATATATTAATACAAGTTTACCGTAGGCAAACTTTATTTGAAAATGAAAAGGAGACTATGGATCGTTAATTCTACATAAATAGGTTCCATCAAGGGCCGAATCCAACGTACGAGAGATTTAGTTTGAAGCCCATACCACGTGTACGAGGGTGGAGTGTCGTGTCAGGTGAGCATCCAGGGGATGATCCTTTCTTGTAGGAGTGTCTGGAAGAATTATCCCAGGAAAAATAAATCCGTACGTTCATTGATTTTCTTTGTATTTTCTGGAATGTTTTTTTTTTGAGAAACTTTCAGAATTTTCACAACAAATGAACATTATATATGCACGTGCGCCTTTTCGGCAGAAAAAAAACAGCAACAAAAAATTATGCCACTATGGAGAGGATTCAGTCCTCAACCCAAATTAGATAGACAATTTGACGATGAAATATATTGAAATATAAGAATCCGCTTCAAAATGATTTTCACTTTTCACACTTGTCAAATACAGTAAAACGTGCCGTAACTTAGCACAATAAATACACTTACAATATAGAGAAGTTATAATACTGCGAATTCACTTATATTCGTGGGCATGATATTTCCCGGTTTATCAAAACGGGCATTTTCGTGGGTTCTTAAATTCGTGGATTTTCATTTTCTTGTTACAATAAAAATATAATGTGTACTTACGACATTAATATCAAAGACTTTTTTTATTTAATAAGAACAAACTAACAATTTTATTAGCGCTAATTATTGCAATGGGTTCCCATATTTACTCGATTATGTCAAGTATTCAAGTTAACACAATCAAGCTTACAACGATCAAGCATTCCCTATGATGTATTTATGCGACCGACATTTGTGACAGCAAACTGAGGAAATTATTATAATCGACTTATCTTTCAAGTTTCTTAAATATTTGAAACATAAACTGTTTATGCTTTAATCTGTCACTTTCCTGATTATCTGACTGTATACATTCATGGCACAAAAATCGGCCGGAAAAGCGCCGACACATGTTTATATTATATATAATAGAGACATTGTAAGAAGTATATGCTGGGATAAAACTTCGTCGGATCTTAAATTCGTGGATTGACCTACCCACGAAAACCACGAAAGTTCGTGTCCCATGAATAATAATGACTTTACAGTAAGACCTCTAGGACATCTTCTGAGTTATCATAAGAACTACGTGACATTTGAAAAATCGGGTATGTATACATGTATTAGCCTGTTTTTTGTTTCAAACTTTCCATTATAATAAGGTTATTTAGTATGGCAGCGAAGAAGATCACAAATGAGATATAATTTTTATATAATTAGTGAAACTTTTTTGGATCATTGACATTGCAGAAACAAGATTAGTAGCTAGATCACTGCTGTTTATTCTCTTTTTTCTCTTTTTTGTATTTTCTTTTCTCTTTTAGGATCTAATATCTTTATTATATCATCAACATCATCGATATTATTATACTAATCGACAGTCTCCTCATTGACGGTCTTTGAAGACCGGGGACCGTCGAAGATCGGAGACCGGAGACTGTCGAAGACCGGAGACCGTCGATTAGGTAAATGTTCATATTGTCGTAATTTATTTGCCGTAAAACAGCTCAATTATTCGTGGCCCAAAATAGTTCTGAGACTTTTTATATAATTTGTGTTTACAGGTGGAATTAAAGAATTGACAAGTGCTACCGACAAGGTGAGAATAACGTAGTAAAAAGAACAGTATTTCTTGACATTTAGCGTGTTTTTAAAATGTGCCTTTTTAAAAATGAATGAAAAAATCCCTGATCAAGTTGATGTTACATTGACTGAGGGAAACTTATAAGTCTCTCCCCTTCAAATACGTTACGTGCAGCTGACGTTTCCACTGTGACTAAATTCTCCATTTTTATAAGTAAAGACTGCATATTTTTAAATGCAGAGTTGTCAAACTCAGTAGAGTTGGCCTTAATATATGAAAAAAGTCAAAGCCTCAAAGCAAGCTCAATTTACATTTACCCACAGGGAATCTCTCCTTATGTTATTAAATCTATATAGATTCTATATAAGTTCTACTACAAACTCTTCATTAAAACCTGTTACCAATGGCGCAGGCAAATCTCTGCATATTTCACCATTGTATACGATTCACTCTCATGCAAAAGGGTCACTCTGATTGGCTAATGCCGATAATGGGCGGTTACAGATCACAAGCAACAATTGTTTGGGATTCAATGTTTTAAGCAAATGGGGGACGAGCCTTGCACCTGTAATTATCAGAAATTAAATTATTCAACTGAAGAAATTGATAAATTATTCAACTGATGAAATTAAACTACCAATCGGTACATAGAAATCACTAATTCTGATATTTTGGATTATAAACTACCAGATTTGCATGTGTCAATTTGAACGCTCAAATTATGAAACTGTGCGTCTTTTTCGATTTGTATGCGTATTTTACGCAGGACGCACATCTAGATTAATCACTGCATTATGCAGGTGTGTTTATGTTGCATGTATTTTCGTTGGCTAATGAAAATAACGCTGTTTGTGGCAGCTATACAACATCATTATTCTCTCTCTCTCTAAGAAGTGTTGTCATTTCACATTTTCTCTTGGTGATTGTTTTCTTTGACATTTAAAAAAATTGAATTTGAATCCTAGCCCACACAGCTTGAATATATTTTCCAGTAAATAAATAATTAATATCTTTACTAACTTTACCAACAGTCTTGAAAACTGGGAATCTGATTGGCCCATGGAATTAAACCCAGATAAATGTGAAGTCCTTAGTATCAGCCCCAAAAAACGTCCAGTATTATTCCCTTATAATTACATGGTAAATATCTAAAATCCACTAGGGTGCAAAATTTTAGGGTTTTAACAATTAGTAAAAAATCTATTTGGACCAATTTATATTCAAACATTACAGCAAAAGGAAAAAATTCACTAGATTAATTTTAAAAAAAAGTGTTAAAAATTCAAAAAAAAAAGGGTAAAAAAAACTGCCTTTTCAAAAACCCATGTTTAAAGGCCCCCCGTTTTTGAATAATGTTCCCGGTTTGGCATTTCCCAGGGAAAAATATCTTGGGTTTTCAAATAGAACAAGTTTTTCAAGGTTTAGCTTTCCAAAATAGTATCAATGACTTTCAATTACACCCCGTAGTTTATTTTAAAAAGTTGGGGTGAACTTTATTGGCAAACTCTAGAGCAGAGGCGCAACATCAGGTCTGTTACCCTACTCTACAAAATTCAACACAATCTTGTGAGGGTGGTCCATCACCACCTGACACCCACTAGAAACCTGAACTACCTAATACCATACTCAAGGACACAATACCACTCCTATTCATTTTCCCTCAGAAGTATTCGTCTGTGGAATGGCCTACCTGTGTCTTTACAAGCTAGTCCTAATTAAGACCTCTTTACTGGGCAGCTGCATCCTTTTTACCAGTTCTGATTCAACTTTGCTTTTAACTTTTTATCTCAGTCTTGTACAATGTATGAAAGCCACCAACAACTTTAACACTGCCAATGGGACTTAAAACTAATAAAAAAAGAAGATGTATATAATGTTAACAGTTTCAGTGTCACACCTGATGTCATGGACCGACGGGCAGGTTTACAGTTAGGTGTATTGCTGTTAGCGGTACCGGTACAGTATTTAGTCTCACAGTGGATGTTTAGTACAGAATCTCAGAGAAGCTACGCCATCAGAAAGTAAGCTTACAATTATACAATCTGTATTAAAATCCATCTTAGTATTAATCAAACTTGATTGTAATGAAAGTCATTAGCACGTTATTAAAAACAATCAGCTATAGCTTAACTTTAAGAGTACTTCTACTGTTTGTAATTTATTATATACATGATCATTTAACTATTATTTATTGAGAGATATGTGGTAATTTTAAAGCAGTTTGCCTATTAGCTATTTTTTCTTGAAAATTTTGAAAATGAATTAAAAAGCAAAGTATTTTAAAGTGAACAAAGAAAGTAATTCGCACATTGCAAATGGCACATTCAGACAACATAAACAAACAAATAAATGTTAAAATGTGGAAAAAAAACAAAAACAACTTAATAATGTGTTAGTCAAGCAGTAGAAATATGGTGATGCATACTGCAAAATCAGTTACTAGTATTCATGAATTGCTTATAAAATACATGTAATAAAAAAATTATGTAAATTATTATTTTAAATGTAAGTATATTTACTTTTCTTAAAATCTTAGCACTTTTTTGGCTTCTTTTATTTTTAAGCTGAATGCTTTTTTTCCTGAAAATTTTTTTTTGCATTTTTGAAAAAGGGAAGCCTCAGGTTAACTGATGTTTTATTTCTCTTTGGAAACCCTAAGGGAAATTTGGTGTGTAAAAGAAAATTTAATTTAACAAAAAACACCATATAAAAACCCCACCCAAAAATTTTGAGGGTCAAGATGATCCTAAGGGGGAAACCCCCGGCTTTTTTGAAGTCTTTTAACCCACATGGCCCCCTAAAGGCTTTTTTAAAAAGGAAATTTCTTAATATTTTCCCTTAAATCTAAAGGGCCAATTTCCCTAAATTTGGCGGAATGCCCAAAAGTACTTAACACGTCTGAAAATTTAATTTAAATTTGATGCTAGCCTATGGGTTCAAATCCATCAGGCAATTTTGTTTTTTTCCTTTAAACAAAAAATTTTACAATCTTGCTCAGTATTTGGGTTTGGGTTCCAGGAAGGATTTAAAAGGGTTTGTCTATAAGCTTCAAACTTTTTTAACTTTTGGAATTAAGTTTAAATTTTTTGGAAATAAACGAAATTTGGCCATTCTAGGGACGGGGGTTAGTTTTTAAAATTTTGGTTCTTTGAATGTTAAGGGGGAAAAAAAAAGAATGCTGATTTAAACCCTTAAAATTTTATAAATAACAACCATGTATTACTACCATTTTTTATACTATTTCCACCCCATGATTTTCGTGAACTTCCCCTTTGCTCCCCCAGTTTTTGGGGGCCAGCCCCAGGGCAGCCTGCCAGGTTAATACTTTTGGGGCAGCTTTAGTTTTTTTGAATTTTATATAAACCCCTTTAAATTTAAATGGATTGGTTTTAAATTCAAAGCAGGGAAAATCCATTACAAAATTTTCAGCAATTTAAAGGGGTTTTAGAAACAACTTTTTTTGTTTTCCTTTTATGGGGGTTTTAAAAAATAAATAAAAAATTGAATTGTACTGGTTGATGTTTTTAATGTGACGATTTTAAAAAAACTTTTTAAATTTTTTTTTTTAATTTGCTTTTTATGATTGATATGTTGCAAGGCCAATCACTGCTTTGTTACTTGAAAAATAAAGTAAGAATGATGAAGTATCTGTAAAAAGACTTATAAACCAAGTGGTCCTTAATTTTAATGATAATGTACATTTAAGTTCAAATGCTCGCATGTGAATTACCATGACTGCTTAACATGCTGTTCTTAAATTTCATTAAATCAGCTTTAAACATTTTAAAGGATAAAAAGGTGGAAATTATCATAGGCCTAGCTTCTTATGCCACCAGTCTATACCCATGCCTGTAATCAGTGGAGACTCACTGCAACTTTAAATGGAGGTCTGTAAAGTGCTTGTGTCTTGATAATGAAATACCTTGAACTTAAGACTCATATCTTTGCAAGTCATTCACCAAAATACAATAGGGTTCACATTTGATAAAACACAAAATTTATGTAATATTTGACATATACTACATAATGGGACAATATTGTTTACAGCATCTGTAGAACCGAGGACTTACAGACCACCAGAAGTGAAATATCGTATAGGACAAGTAGTTAAACATAAAAGATGGGGATATAGAGGTGTTATAGTAGGCTGGGACGAGTTTGCTAAGGTAAGTACTAAAGTGTCCATCATTTTAGGTCATACATGTACATATATAATTTGAGGGATGAAAAAATAATGTTATGGTAGGATATTTCTGAGCATAATTTGTCATAATATTGAAATTGAAAGATCTAAATTGATATTAATACACTTTCTTAAGCTTTTTGCATAATATTAAAAATTCAGAAACTTTTGCATACGCCATTCGTTTTTAAGAGAATTTTTGGAAGTATTCTTTTTAAAAATTCAACATTAAATTTTGCAGCAGATATCAAGCTATATACACTTTTAAGCCTGCAATCTTTGTGTCCATATAAAATATATACATGTATTGTTATCAATCTGGGATTCTAAGTTACCTGAGTCTATTGCTTTACCTTGCTGTTGACGCGAGGGAATTAATATAAATAAATGGATATTGATTAAATTTCATAGATACTTCATATATCACACCTGTTGTCATTTATATTCATGGAATGTTTGCATATCAACAATATAATAAATTATTGTTTATGTATAATGTATAAGATATTGACATTTCAGGCTCCAGAGTATTGGATAAAAAATAATCACCCGCCAGGAATGGAGGTAAAGAATAAAAATGTTTCGAATATGAAATATTGAACAGCATGCTTTGACAATTTACATTGAATACAGTATATTCTATAATAAACACTCCCTTGTGTTACATTTTCTGGGTATGGGGCTATGGGGGACATTAATTAAAAGTGCCAAAAATGGTTAAATATTGTCAAACTAGAAAGACTGTTTATTTGTTGTAATATATATACTGGCATAACAGGGTGTGTTACAAAAAAATTGTGCTTATTTCCTTGGGCTTAAAAAAATGCTATCATCTTGGTGACACTGTTTTATTTTCTTTGTCATAAAAAAGAGGGAAGGGGGTTTATTAGAGGTAATATACAGTATGTTTGCTTTGAATATGATTCAGAGATTTTTTCTAATGAAATATTTAACGAAGTATGGCACTTTACATTATTCAGTATCTCTTATGAACAGACATCAATTGATAATACTGTGTCAGCAGCAATGATCACCCATTTTTTTTTTTTACTGCTCTCGAGGGCTTTCCCCCTTTTCATGGCATAACTTCTTCTACCACTAGGTACCATTGTATGCATAGTTCTGTTCAATTGATATATTTAAGGCCCATTGTAGCTATTTAATGAAGTTGTGGATATTGAAGCAAATCTAAACAAATAGTTTTTTTTCCCTTCTCATCACCTTAGTGCAGTGACAGTTCTTCTAAATTAAATAGGAATTAATCAGTTATTGCTTTAAGGTGACTGTGCATAAGGTGCATTTGTAGATAATTATACACATAATATCATAAACACAATAATTTTCTTTCAATATTCAAAATAGTGTAACTGTTTTTGGTTACAAATATTCTTCTCTGTAATAAAATATCTAAGTACTGATTAATTTAACTAATTTCCATGCCAATGATGTTGTTATTATTATACCCCCGCACAACAAAGTTGTAAGGGGGGTATACTGGAATCAGCTTGTCCGTCCGGCCGTCCGTCCGTCGGTTTTTTCTTGTCCGCCCAATAACTTAAGATTCCTTTGACCCTTAGTCTTCATATTTGGCATGGAGGTTAGTCATGATTAGTAGATGACCCCTATTGATTTTGAGGTCACTAGGTCAAGGTCACAGGGGCCTTGACTTCAAAAAGCTTGTCCGCCCAATAACTTAAGATTCCTTTGACCTACAGTCTTCATATTTGGCATGGAGGTTAGTCATGATTAGTAGATGACCCCTATTGATTTTGAGGTCACCAGGTTAAAGGTCAAGGTCACAGGGCCTTGACTTCAAAAAGCTTGTTCGCCCATTAACTTAAGATTCCTTTGACCCTTAGTCTTCATATTTGGCATGGAGGTTAGTCATGATTAGTAGATGACCCCTTTTGATTTTAAGGTCACTAGGTCAAAGGTCAAGGTCACACGGGCCTTGACTTCAAAAAGCTTGTCCGCCAAATAACTTAAGATTCCTTTGACCTACAGTCTTCATATTTGGCATGGAGGTTAGTCATAATAAGTAGATGACCCCTATTGATTTTGAGGTCACCAGGTTAAAGGTCAAGGTCACACGGGCCTTGACTTCAAAAAGCTTGTCCGCCCAATAACTTAAGATTCCTTTGACCCTTAGTCTTCATATTTGGCATGGAGGTTAGTCATGATTAGTAGATGACCCCTATTGATTTTGAGGTCACCAGGTCAAAGGTCAAGGTCACACGGGCCTTGACTTCAAAAAGCTTGTCTGCCCAATAACTTAAGATTCCTTTGACCCATAGTCTTCATATTTGGCATGGAGGTTAGTCATGATTAGTAGATGACCCCTATTGATTTTGAGGTCACCAGATCAAAGGTCAAGGTCACAGGGGCCTTGACTTCAAAAAGCTTGTCCGCCCAATAACTTAAGATTCCTTTGACCCATAGTCTTCATATTTGGCATTGAGGTTAGTCATGATTAGTAGATGACCCCTATTGATTTTGAGGTCACTGGATCAAAGGTCAAGGTCATAGGGACTTTGACTTCAAAAAGTTTGTCCACCCATTAACTTAAGATTCCTTTGACCCACAGTCTTCATATTTGGCATGGATGTTGATCATGACTATAAGGTGACCCCTATTGATTTTGAGGTCACTGGGTCAAAGGTCAAGGTCACAGGGACCTTGACAAAAAAAAAGCTTTTCTTCACAATTGCTAAAGAATGTCCTGTCCGCAATGTATTGATTTTGACATTTTCACATTTGAAGCATGTAGAATACATAACTTAGCAATGCACTGGCTTTGTAACCTCAGATTTGGCAGGGAGGTTGTCCTTGAGCTCTAAATGGCCACTGATGATTCTGACAAAGTGGTATGCGGGGGTATTCACGCCATGATAGTGGCAGTTCTAGTTTGATTATTATAAATAATTATTGTTATAAACATTTTAATTTAGCATTGGAGAACACAGCCTAACTATGCAATTATAGTTGACACAAGAGACAGGCTAGCCCCACAGATAACTTATGTGCCACAAGAAAATTTAGAGGTCGTTGTGAATATGCAGGTATGTAACTTAACATTATTCACATTATTTTTATGCTCTCAATTTTTTAGGTGGATCATAAAAGTTGCCAATACTGTCCTTCTCTTCTTTCTTTCAATTCCCTTGTGTGTACCTTTAAGGGTTGAGTCATTAGAATTGCAGCCACCATTTATTATTAAGAGACAACTAAATGTGTTTGAATTGCTGGAGTCTATGCATCTCTTAGCTCCTGTAGGCCGGGTGATTTTGAACCCTGGTGTTGCTTTAAGTTTGTAACATCCAAAGTTAGCCAAAATCATCTTTCATGTTTCAGCCATATTGCCTAAATTGTTCGATATGCCGTAAAACCAAACATTTTGTTGTGCCTTTAAACCAAATATAAAATAATTTTTCTTTCTGTCATACTTTATAATCTTTCCTCACATCACCTTTTTGTAATGATTGATATCTCAGAAGGGGTGTGTGGCCAAGAAATTGAGTGTCTGTGGCTTAGTTGTTAAGATTTTTGACTTCTTACCACTTGCCTCCCACTGCTGTGATTCTAAGTCATGCAAGGACTTCAAAATTCAAATTCATAATGATATAAAAGATAATGTCAATGCCTTCAATTAAGCCCACAGTGGTAAAGAGCAAGAGCTTGTCTTTTTTCATAAAACTTTATTTTTCCTTTGAGATACAAGTCATCAGACATTCAAATCTAATGATTTCATTGATATATTTATAAATGTATCAAATTCTCATCTTATTTCAGATTCTTCATCCAAGTATAGAGGAATATTTCGAAAAGTTTGACGGTGCCCAGTACTTACCTCGACCTTGGCTCAAGGCTGTTTATCCATATGACTATTAGAGGCCAACTGTGTGATAGAGCTCATCTGTGATCTGTTATCTTCAAGGATTTTTCTGCGTATGTGTGTGTGTGTGTGTCCCATTCTATCATTTGTGGTACTCTCTACTTGTCACACACAATGAGTACAAGGATTTGTGAGTCCCAAACTCAACATGTGTCACAATTTACCATGTGCGTTACTCTCAACATGTCACACTCAGTGAGAACAACGATTTTTGAGTCCCGAACTCATTGTGTGTCACATTGTACCATGTGCGTTACTCTCAACATGTCACACTCAATCTGGAGAGCAACATTTTGTGAGTCCCAAACTCTATGAGTGTCACAGGAATTTTGTCATACTCAGCATGTCACACTCAATGGGAGCAACAATTTGTGAGTTACAATCTGGAGGAGTGTCACAGAATTTTATCGTACTCAGCATGTCACACATGTTGTTCTCTTTGAGTGTCGCACTAGTTAACATTTGTGTAACACTCAGCACGAGTCACACCACAGCACAACTTACTTGTGGATTGATTTTAATAAGCACTTAGTGTAATGTCTTAGTAATGTTCTCAGCTGCACATTTTTTATTCATTTCTTACAAAGTTACAAATTAGGCAATTTATGTTGTAAGTTTGGATTTGTTATTTATAATATACTCTTGGATAGGGAATTAATTAAAAAAACAACATTGTTAAACTTCATGGAGTGAAGAAGGAATTTATGTAAGTGTTTTTGGTATATTGATGTTATACAATGTATCTGATGATACACATAAATAGATCACTTTACCTAAAAGATATTTCCTGTTTAAAATCATGTATCTATTAATGGAATTTGCACTCAAATTTTTTTTATATTAATAAGGAAATAATAATAATAATAATGATAATAAAAAAAACATGTTTGGATATATATCAAATCATGTGTTATCTTAAGAGAAATAATTTTTCAGTTTTACCTTGTGCTGTAAATACTTAAAACTACAGAAAAATATAATTATAAGAATTATTATGAAGTTAAGAAATGTTAACTTGTTATACCTTTAAAGTTTTAAAAAAATCTTGTGCACATATTTAAATTACTTTATTCTTTACTGTATATTCCCCTGTTTTATAAAACATAAAAATTAGCACTTTGAAAGCTCTCTTTCCTGGTTAGCAAATATTAATTTCTCTTTTTAATGTGCTTGAAAAAGCAGAAAAAATATTAAGTACTTAGGTACTTGAGATTTTCTGAAGGGTTTAAATTCCAAACTGAAAAATGCATCTATAAAGAAATGACTTATTGTATGTTAAAAATGTATATATTGTAAATAATAACAAGCTGCCATAATATTTATGTAAATAAAATAAAAAAAAAACGAAATTTAATTAACTTTGTAATGGGTATTCTTTCATTTCTTTATACATGTTATATAGTTTGTCGGGTTTTCACAAATTAACCACCTGGTCCCATTATTATATTTTGAGATGAGAACCAGTCTGTAAACCTTGCTTTTCTGCTATTGGTCAAATTTCAAATATTTTTTTGAAGCAGCCAATCAGGTGTTTGAATTTTAGACTGGTTTCTGTTTCAGAGATTTTTGACACTGAAGTCAGTATTTACAGAAATGTTTTGATGCATTTAAATGGTGTATAGATATAGATATTTCAGTGGGGTTATTTATTGTTCATGTGTATTTTTTTCAGTAATTTTGTTTAAGTTCAATGCTGTAAATATTGCCGGTCTATTGTTGTTATGCTTTTAATGCTGATGAGGTCAGTAGAATTTGTTGTTAATTTTTCTGTTTTGTTTTATGTTGTTTATGTTTGTTTTATGGTATGTACATTGTAGTAGAAGGAAAATTTTCAATTATAATAAACATACTTTGCAAAACATAAGTATCTTTATGTAAAATAGGGGGAAAAACAGTCAGGTTATTTTTGTACAGTCAGACTTTTGTTTTTGTTTTATTAAGAATTGAAAAATAAAAAATAACAGAAGAAAAACTTATTTTGGTAATCTTTTGTAAAAAGAAGATGTGAAAGTATGTTTAAATGTATTTTTTTTTTTTATAGATTATGACTTTAAATTATACAGTCATGTTGTTATGACTATTTTTTGTCCTAGACATTTTGTACTTAAAATCTGAGTAATGGTTTGTTGTATTTTAAATTGGATCAAATAATATTTGCCTATTTGAGTAATTGATATGTTGAATGAAAAGGATTTTTTTTCTGAAATCTATATAAATTACCTCAAGTGATTGTTGAAAGGCATGGTACTTTCTAGGGAATAAGAACCTAAGTTTCTGTGTAAAATTGGTTTTATGTGTTAAAATTATAAAATAACAACTTTGCAACATTTGATTTATATGTCAAGCATAAAGAAAATTGATACTGCATATGCCTAAGGCTTATAAATATTGTAATTTGTGGTTATTTTTTTATATTTTATATATGTCCAAATGTTTTTAGTAACCAGTTTATGGTAATTAGTCCCCTACCGGTTTAACCGGAGGGGACTTTAGGTTAACCCTCCGTCTGTCTGTCCGTCTGTCTGTCTGTCTGTCTGTCTGTCCGTCTGTCTGTCAGTCCGTCAGTCCACAAAACTGGATCCCGCGATAATGCAAAAAGTACTGAAAATATTTTTATGAAACTTGATATATGGATAGATGGCAGTATGGAGATTATGCACGTCTTTTTTTTTTCTTCCTATGTTGAAAATTCTGGTTGCTATGGCAACAAATAGTCTGAAAATATGGCAATTTATAAAACAAATTAATAAATTACATGTGTGGTTTTCTTTACACAGTTAAAGGCCTTTTCTTTAATATAGAACAGTACTGTAAACCTAGTTTTCTGTATGGCAAAAATATTTTTTTGAATTGGAATAGGTTTAATTTAGATGGTCTGTTAGATTTATGCACAATCATATTTACTTCTTTTTTGAAAATTTTTGCTAGGGCATTTAAATATGTGATAGTTAATATTTCTGGATTATTTATTGTTTTTCATGTATTTTTTTTCAGTAAGTTTTATTAAGTTCAATGCTTTAAAATGCGCATTGTTTCTGTGAGTCATAGAATTTGTTTATTTTCAGTTTGTTTTGTACAAGAGATTGTATAAAGGAAAATTCAATTATATCATATATCTTGAAAACTTAAGATTTTTTTAAAGGGGAAAAAAAATTGGTTATTGTCAATTTTTTTTAAGTGGAACTTCTTTGTTTTTAATTAAGAATCTAAAGTAAATTAACATTATTTGTTTTTATTAAAAATAGGAAATTTTTTGAGAAAAAAAGTTAAATATCTCTAGAAGACTAATTCCATATAATTTATGTTTGTCCCTTGACTTAGTTTTTTAAAATCTGGAAATTGTTTTTGTAAGTTCTTATCTATATAGATATTTCCCTTTAAAATGCAAATCGTATAAGTGGAAAGTTTTTAAAATAATTTCCTCAAGATGGAAACTGTAACACATTCTGGTGAATAAGAACAAACTTCTTTTAAATTTGGGTTTTATGTGTTAAAATTTTCAAATAACAACTTCACATTAGAATTCATATAGTCAAATAAGAAATTACTCAGGGGGTTATAAATATTAGAATTTGTTGAGACGGTTTTGATACTGTTATTGCCCAATTTTTTAGTAACAGTTTGGTAATTTTTAATACTTTATGAGTTTTAGTGTTCATAAACGAAATATATACTTGAAAATGTTTTTTCATTAAATGGCATACTATATTTTATATACATCAAACTACAACTTATTGGAATAGGAGGTTTTAAGATTATCAATTAGTTTATTTTAGATTTTTTTGTTTTAATTAGTTTATTTTAGATTTTTTTTTTACAAAAATGATTTAAACATATCGGTTATTTTCACACAGTGCCTTACCCATCAAATTTGCTGTTTTTGTTGTCATTGTCATTTGTGAAGAGAAAAATGTTAGCTATAATGATTGTTGTTCAGGTAAAATCAAGACAGATTTTTAGCTGGTACGTTTTAAAGTAAAAGTCAAGCTATTACGATGGCTGTAGCCTCGTAGTCGTGCATAAACTTGAATGTAGCCCATTATTTAAAACAAGTTGACAACTTGAAACTTGGAATACTTGCCTATCGTGGCAAGGTGCATTTGTTAGACAAGGGGCATAACTCTGAAAGCAATATTTTTGGAGTTATGTCCCTTTTTAACAATTAATCTCATCTGTATATTCTTGATTTTTTTTCATCTTAAGTATGTGTTAACTATGTTTTAACATTTAAATTTCCCATTAAAATATGATCTTTTCTTCAGTATAGTATATTTAATTTTCTAGACATGATTTTAACTCTTGGCTATGCTATAGTCTACTAAATAAGATCTGCATGTTTATTTTTGGTTATAGATTATAAAATGACATATAATTCACATTTCATGAAATTATTATTAATATATTGGATTGTCAAATCATGTATTATTACCGTCTTTAAACAAGTGCTGGTAAAATGGCATCATTAAATTAGTTATAGTTTATGTATAACTGGAAAATGAAAGAAGGAAATACATGCATCTGTTGCTAGGATATATCCTTTTTCCTGGCATACAACAAAAATGTAATCCATGAATTGCTACTTAAGTGAAATTTGAATGGGCTAAAATTTTGATGGTTTTAAACTTTAGATGTAACAAATAATAGAAAACCTTAGCCAAGGTGTTATGATATTGTCCATTAGTTATTTTAGGGAATATTAGTATAAAGTTTGACCTTGGCTTACAACAATGTACATTGTACATTCTCCTCATTGAAAGTACTAATACAGGTATTATGTCAGTCCAGGAAATTGGATATTTTTATTGTTGAAAAGTTGGAGGGTATAGTGTGGTTTTAGATTGTCTGTAACTCCAGCTAGAATAATTGGTTGTATCATGTTGAAAATCATATCAAAGTATCTGAATAGAAAGAATTATTGTAGTTTGTAATTTTCTTTTAGAGCAAAAAAATCAACTACTGGTTCAAACCAATGAATAGATATATATGAGGCATTATCAATTAAAAAATATTGTGTAAACTGTTATCAAAACCTCAAAGCTAGTCTAAGTATCTAGACTTCAGCCAAGTCAGTAGCTAGGGACATTAATTCTATTATAAGTATTTATGTTGCTCGAACAAGTTCAAGCACTGACTGAGGGGGAGTAGGGATGGAGAAAAACCCTTCTGGAAAAATATCCTACCATTCAAAAATGACATAGTTGGCAAATGTTCTCAGAAGCCAAAAGCCCTCAGATCAATTAAAGTTGATAAGACAACAGCCCTCCCATTCATTTGAAGAGTTGGACATCACATTTTAAGGAAAATGTTTGCATGAGGGAGCGTTACCCTTTGCTGTAAGATAGGAAGTTAGTTACATTAGTATTAAAGTTTAAATAAAACATGATGAGAAGAAGAAATCAGATATGTTGGGGGGAAATGTATTTAAATGAGATTAGACTGCCTATAAATTTTGTATATCCTTCGAATTATTGTGTGGTAAATTCTAGTCTCCTATATTCAGAACAGTTGCTAAAACCATATTGTGTTCTTATAACATCTTTTGTTGTATGTATTACAAGTCTTTTAAGAAAGGATTTGATTAAAATATAATTTTGTCATATATAATAGTACAGATTAATAGTGTTTTTGCATCTTCGGCTATATGGACAACGCCATGTTTGTTCTCGAAATCATGAAAATTACCTACTCAGTATTGGTTTTCCGAGGGTTAAAATTAGAAACCACATCGCTTTCAAAATGATGAAAGCTCGCCGATGATTGGCTGTGTGAATAGTCACCAGAAACAATTTCGTATATGGTCACGCTCAGATCTAAAAGCGGAGCGTTATTTAGAGCTGACTTTAATCAGATTACAAATAAACTTCCCTGGGGGCGTTATATTTTTCAAAGGGGCTGGGAGGGGTAGTGAAAGTCAAATAATGAATAATGTATCAGAAGGTTAGATCCATTATCTGATACTTCAAGAAAACTATATTAACATAGTCAATATACATGTACTTATATAAAACAAACTCTAGTGCAATTAACTAAATATAAATCCATGTCATAGTTGCTTATGTTGTTATCATGTCTTATGTACTCATTTATTTGTTGCTAAAGCATTCCATAGATATTCTCTATTTTCTTGTTATCTGTGCTTTGATTTAATATGCATATTTTAAATGTATTCATTGAAAAAAAAAGTTCATTCTAAATGGTTATATTATACACTTTATATTGTTATGGGATCACGAGGTCTCTTGAAAAAAGACCAGAGTTAATGGCAAATGATACCAAATTGAGTATAAAATTAAGACCCTGCCTTATAGGTAGTCCGTCTTATAGGTAGTCCGTCTTATAGGTAGTCCGTCTTATAGGTAGTCCGTCTTATAGGTAGTCCGTCTTATAAGCAGTCTGTCTAATATTCAAGAAATATATTATAATTATGTTCTATTGTCATTTAGTATGAAAATGTTGTTAATATTAAATTATATAATATTGATAAATACTACTTTAAATAAGACACATACGGTAAATATTTGCATTTAATACATGTTTGACTGTATTTGATGGCTTGATAAGGCAATGAATTATTTTCATGCTATTAAAATTTATTTTATATGATTCATTTTAAGCAGGTTTCGATTTATGCTTATTCATATTATGTTGTAAAAGTAACATTTGAGGTGAACAAGACAGTATTTACATGTTGCACTAACAGTCCATGAAAATTACCAAAAATAGGTCAAAATATGTAAAATAGTACTTACTGCGTTAGTCACACGCAAATTAAGGTTAAGATATAGTCATAAATGCTGCAAAATCAGTCTTTAAGGTAGTACAACCCTAATGGGCACTATAAGGAATTGTAAATTTGACAACATAGGACAGTTATATGCCTTAAATGTCACCTGTTTGCAAAATTTAAACAAAATTTACCGTGTGGTTTATGAGTTATAGACATTTTTATGAACTAAAACTTTGCCATTAGAAGGGATTTTTTCAGAAATGAGGAAACTCTAAATAATCTATAATATCATCATTATGAAAAATGTTTTCCTTTTGCTCATTGTTAAGAAATAAACAATGACATATAGGTAACAAATTAAACAAGCAAAATGATTGTTTTTAAACGAAATGTTTTTAATATGTATAAAAATGTAACCCTACCCCACCCACTTTTAACACTAATTTGACCATTTCCTTATGTAAAAAGCCTTATTTAAAATATCCCTAAAATTTTCCAAAATGAGGGGCTATTTTCAAAGTTTGAATTAAATTTTCTTTAATGTATATTGGTTGGTCTTGCAAAATATAAAATACTTTTACCGTTTAGTTTTTATTTTATTAAACTTTGAAAATATCTGGTATCATATTTGCTATTAAATTTGGCATTATTTAGTAAATAAATAACTACAATAATTATATAATTAAAATAAAACACTTTTTTCTTCCGTAGGGGGTTAGAGAGATTAATAAAGAATGTTAAAAAGAAAAAAAAGAAAGAAAAAAAATTGCCCATTCTGGGGCTTGAACCCACGCCCCCTCAGTTTCAATACACTTTACAGTGATTTAAGCCTATTTGAATACTCTTCAAAGTGGATACAGTGCATTAAGGGTGTTCTACCTTAATTGCATGTAACATTTACATAATTACTTGAATCTTGAATATTTTTACCTTTCTTAAAATCTATGTAAATTTTTCTCAAGATATTATTTTCTTGAAATATTTTGGCTCATCATGCAGCTTTAAGCATGGCACCATTAGTTATTTCAAGTTGCCACCTTTTGGAAATGGTCATAGAATCATTTGAGCCGTGTCACGACAAAACCAACATAGTGCGTTTGCGACCAGCATTGATCCAGACCAGCCTGCACATCCGCGCAGTCTGATAAGGATCCATGCTGTTCGCTATCAGTTTCTCTACTTGTTATAGGGTTTGTAAGCGAATAGCATGGATCCTGATCAGACTGCCCGGATGCGCAGGCTGGTCTGGATCCATGCTGGTCGCAAACCCATTATGTTGGTTTTGTCGTGACACGGCTCATTTGTTTTTATTTATTTGATAATTACTCTTTTCTCATTATGACATTATTTTGATATTTCTTTCAATATTGAATGTTTTAGATTTACCATGGATTTGTTTAAAATACTTTTATGATATGGCGTTGAATATGAAACCGAGTCTCATTTGATATACGACAATAAATCTGACAATTTTACTTTTAAATTATATGACACTTTTTTTGTTGAATATGACACTGTTTTAAAGACTTAACTACAATTTTTCCACGTGATACTGCATGACTGTTGGTCCTGATAAATGGCACATTGTATTTAAATGTTACTTATTATGTTGCATACCCAAACATAGTGTAAAGACGCGCAAAATGTTAGCGTTACACTATATGCACGTCAATCATGTCAATGAAAAATGATTCTTTTGCTCTTTAAACAGTCTTTATTTTGGGTATGTGAAAAATAGAATAATTATTATATTCGTGTAGGTTCATTACTGAATTTATTGAACTTGTTAGGTAATATTTTGCTCTCCAGATAGGATGGCATAGTATAATTTTATTCAACTTATGTAATAAATTCAGTTTTGAACTTTCACTCATTTGATATCCTCTATTTATTTATTTTTTTAAATATGATGCTTTATTCTTTGACAATTTCCATCAAATATCATGTGACACTAAATGTTGTTAAAAATGCTTTTAATTAGTAATAAATATTGAATAACTGTCTAAATAACCATCTATTGTTAAAACATGTAAAAAATATAGTTTTTGTAGATTTGTGTTTGTACATAAAATGTACACAGTTTTTGATGTTGTTTCTTTTGAGTATATAAATAATTTAAGGTTGTGCAATGATGTCATGCAAACAAATTATTCCTTTTTTATAGTAATTCTTCCAATTTTCCCGATATTTTATCATCTAAGTGTCTAGAAAAACATGTACGTAATGGTGACAATCATGAAAATAGTGCCCTTGTCTTATATATATACAGGTATAATTGAATATCATGGTATATTATTAATAGGATTAACAAAATAAGCATATATTTTATACCATTTTAATATCAGTATTTGTTGATATAAATAAAAATACTTCCACAATGCTTTTCTAACTTATACCCTGCAAACTGTGTTAACACCTATTGTCTGCATTGTTGAAATACTAGGAACATTGTTCCATGGAAAGTATTATGACGTGATAGCATGTGATGTCATAATAGCATGTGATGACATTACAGTATGTGATGTCATAATTGTATGTGATGTCATACAAGTCTGTGATGTCATAATAGTATGTGATGTCATAATGGTTTGTGATGTCATACTAGTATGTCATGCAATAATAGTATGTGATGTCATAATGACATGTCATGTCATAATGGTATGTGATGTCATAATAAGTAAAAGAATGGCACCTCCTGTAGATAGAAATTGTTTCTGTTTTTGATTTTTTTTCTCCATTCCCAAGTGCTTGGATTTAATTTAATGCAGAGATTTACAGTACTTTTATTTTAAATCAGAACAAATTATAGTAATATACAAATGGAATTGTTTCAGTAGTTTTACTTATTTTGAAATGTGTGGATACTTTATGCTGATATAAAGTATAATATTATTATGTAATTATTATATTATGTTTCTCAACTGTTCATATTTCTAACAAACATTATTTAATGGACTATATTTGAGGAATCTGGGTTCCTGGTGTTATTTGAATAAAAAATAAAACTATATGTATGTGTATGTTTTTTTTCCTTGGTTGAGTTGTTAAGGTCATTAACTTCAAACAACTTGCCCCTCATCCCTGTAGGTGAGGCTTTGGATTCTGTCACGTGAGTAAGCTATCCAGCTAGCTTACGGAACGTCGGTGGTTTTACTCAAGTGCCCGGTTCATGCCTGAAATAATGCACGGAGGGGCTTCTGGAGTATTTCTCCACCAGTAAAGCAGGAAAGTCGCCATAGGATCTGTGTTGGTGCGACGTTAAGCCAACCAAAGATTTCAATTAGCAACATTCTAATAATAGCTTTATTTGAGCCGTGTCATGACAAAACCAACATAGTGCGTTTGCGACCAGCATGGATCCAGACCAGCCTGCGCATCCGCGCAGTCTGATCAGGATCCATGCTGTTCCCTATCAGTTTCTCTACTTGATTTAGGGTTTGTAAGCGAACAGCATGGATCCTGATCAGACTGCGCGGATGCGCAGGCTGGTCTGGATCCATGCTGGTCGCAAACCCATTATGTTGGTTTTGTCATGACGCGGTTCATTTGTCTTCTAAACGACAAACTAAATGAAAACTGATTGAGTAAATAACTAGTCTTAGAAATAGATAACTAACACAAGTTTGAGAAAAAAAACATTAACAACAACACAAATAACTACACCCCCCCAAAAAAAAAACAACAAAAAAAACCCCAACAACAAAAACAATAGTCACAATGAAAGATAAAAGGTAACAGTGATGTGAGAGACTAAATTTGTTCTGTGTAACGACTATCATGCCGTAAGACGTCAAAATTGTTGAAATGGCTTCGCAGTAAGTTACCAGTCATTTCGTCATCATAATAAAACAAAATCAAAGGTATCATAGGGAAGTGTTTCTGTAAAAAAAAATCCGTTTACGTTGTGGCGTCGTTAAATGTCGCACTTGCCGCTAAATGTCGCACCATTGCCGCTAAATGTCGCAACCGCCGCTAAATGTCGCAAAATCATTTGCCGTTAAATGTCGCAATGTTAACGCTAAATGTCGCACGAATTTCCCTTACCGTTAAATGTCGCAACACTACCGTTAAATGTCGCAAGATTCATGTTAAATTCATGATTAAAGTGGTATTATATTACTTTTTAACATTCCAATAGTTATTTTTATTGTAATTGCCATCTTTGTTTTACTTGTTTTCTTTTATGAACCTAAATATCGAGGTTTTGAGCTGCTATATAATGTAATCTTTAGGCTAGAAAGGATAATTAATACTATTGTAAGTATTTTTCTTTTGTTTCCCATTTTCATTTGTAACCCTGATTGACAACAGATTAAAGGTATTATGGTATTGTCGCTCTCAGAATTTGGTTTAAGTAATTTCATTTATTTTCTCAGACACTACCGAATTTACTTTAAATGTGGATTATTTGTTTACTATGATCATATGATGCAATATCAAAGGGCAGATAATCCTAGATATAGTTTGCAAAGTTATTCCCCTTATTTCCCTAAGATGTTTTCGCTCTGATTAACCTTTTGGTTACGGCTAATTTTAAACATATTCACTTTAAACTTAAATAGTTATTTCATATGAAAAGTACTAATGCATTTCTAA